>NW_017263703.1:0-219637 GCF_001662655.1 Pseudogymnoascus verrucosus
CTACTCGGACACTTTGAAACTGGCCTTGTTTAATTGCTTGCATAGCTAATAGTATTCTATCCTCTTGATTAGAGGATTTGGCTTGTGTTGGTCGTGGCATTGTTGACTATAGTCACATTGACGCGTTTTGGTGTTTTGGTGGGCCACTCGTTCGGGTGGGCCACTCGTACGGGAAATACGTTATCATTTCTCCAGCGTGAATGCTTTCATATATCGTTTTAGATTCGATTTGGGTTGCTCAGCACATCCGCACACGCACATCCGAACGCACATCCGAACAGCCATCACACAATATATCCTACCCTCCGGGGCTGCATCAAAAGTTGGAGAAAATACATGATATTCCCCCCTCCGCGCGCACAGCAGAGCTAGATAAGATAATGGCCACTTCCCCAACCCATTCCCCCTTCCATTCCCCCACACCCTCCTTCTCTCTCCCGTCTCTCCATCCCATCCCATTCACCATTCACCTATATACAACCCTCCCACCCCTTGCCCTATCTATCCAGCCAGTCCATTATATCTCTCCCATAAACACATCCATCTCCCCACAAATCCAAAAACCCACCCCCGCCTCCCCTCCCCCCTGCCCCAAGCTTTTTTGCCCCTCCTCCCCCCCGCATTAAATAGGCTGGTATATATATCCCGTCCGTGAAAAATCTGTATAAAAAAATGTCCCCCCGCCCCATTCGTTTGGTGTGTTGTCGAATTGATTAGATCGTTGAGAGTAGTTAGTTGGTTGAACCCAAAATCCAAGTTCGTTCGTTCCGTCTCTGGTATCCCTCGTGCATCTCTCATCCCTCGTGTTGTTTGTTGCCCCGTCGTAAAGGTGATCCCGCTTCCATCCCAGCTCATCACGGTCGTATCCTCTCAACTTCATCTCTAAACCCATTGCATACCACCCAGCCCCCAACCCGATTCCAAGCCAGTGTTGTATCCTTCTTAGCCCTCTGTAACCGTCGCCATACCCCGTCCAGAATATATACAAATCCCCTTTCCCCCTCCCCCCCCCAACTAAAAACTAGATAATCGTCGTCTACCCACCCACAAGCGGTAAAAGCATCAACAACTACCTTCTCTTTCCCCCCTCCATTCCCCCATCATACCCCCACCCCCTCTTCAGACCCCCCTCATACACACTCGCCACGCTCTCCTGCCACATACTCGGGCTGACAAACGTCGTCGTCGGTGGCGCCACAAACTGCTGTTGCGCGAGGAGATGCTGCTGCGCCGCGGCCGCTGATCCCATCGGCGGCAGCGGAATCAACGACGACGTACCCAACATATCTGGCATGGCGCTCAGTTCCCCGCCAGCGTTAGACATATGGCGTATCGTATTCTGTTGCGGTGGACCGACGGACATGGATGCCGCGGAGGGAGTTTCGAAGGTGGTGTTCCATTGGCTGTAGTTGCATTAGCAAGTTATTTTCACAGCCGACAAAAAGTGAAAAAGAGGAAAAAGAAAGGGGAAAGGGGGTACGCACTCAAAAATCCTCGCCGGATTCCACGCCGACGGATCCGGCATCGACATCGCCGTCTGCATCCCCTGCTGCTGCTCCGCCATCCTCCCGCCCGCCATCATAACTAACCCCACCGCCCCCGCGCTCTCCACCTTCGTCATGCCCCCCGCCGACACTGGGCTCTGCTCCGGCGGACTGGTGTACGTGACATGGTGCTGGCTCGCATGCTGGTTCAGGCTCTGATGCGGGTGGTCGACCGAGGATGTCGGTGATAGGGTGGATTGCTGGTATTGTAAGGTAGGGGGCGAGCTTTGGTTGCTCGAGGTAGGGCTGCCGTAGGGGAAGCTGGGCTTGAGATCGAATGGCTTGCGTGTGTCTGCTGAGAAGGCCTCGCGGAGGGCGTCGATTTGCTGCTGCATATCTGGCATGGGGCAAGCGGTTGTGCAGCGCTCGAGGAGTTGCATGTGGCGGGTGAAGTACTCGCGGGCGTCCATATTAAGGTCCGGGTCCGGGGATGTGAGCGCGACGAGGTGGAGAACGGTGCAGGTGAGGATACTATAGACGACGTAGTTGACGCCGCGCACCATGCAGAGGAGTCCATTCATGCCGAAGGTATCCAGGACTGCTTCCTGGAGACGACAGAGCAGTTTGGCGTTCGTGTAGGCGATCAGCATGTGGCGCTTCCATTTTCCGTCAGGGTTGCTGGGGTCGAGACTCGCTAGTTGCGGGCGATGCAACATGACTACGCCGAGGCAGAATTGTATGTGTATGTTCCCTAGAGCATGGGTTGGGAGCCATGGCGGGGATCCGTCGGGGGGGAAGGTGACCTGGAGATCTTGCGGGAGTTCGGCCATCCATTTGTCGAATGAGGGGTTGAGCTGCAGGAACTTCGGGTCCATGCCCACCTCCACCTTTTTCTTCTTCAGCTTGCTGTACACGACGGCCACGTTCCTTATATGCCCGACGCATCGCGCAAAGTACGTGAACTGCCGTTGGATGTGGTAGTCTGAGTCGTCCACCCCTGGCATCGGTTTGGGGATGCTAAAGTCGACGGTATCCGCATCCACGGAAAGCAGGTGCGTCCTGCCCTGAGGCGAGCCAACCATCAGCTCGACAACGAAGATGACAAGCCATATTCGTGTCTTAATAGCACAGTCAATGTTAGTATTCCCACACGGCCTCCCTGCCTTGTGATCCTCGTAATGTTCATCAAGTCCCATATCCCGCGCCATAGTGACGCATTGCACAACTGTCATCCACGACCGGTAGTAGTAGCCTCGTTTGGGTACGGCTTCTCTTGCCTTTAATATGATAAGCATGGCCTGTAGCGTACTTAATCGGGGGTCATCCATAAATGAAGTAGCATGCCCTGTGATCGTTAGCATAATTTTTGAACTCTTCACGGGACGGCAAAACTCACGGGTAGCTAAGGCGAGCCATTGTTGCCCCTGCGATGGCTCATCCTCAAGTTTCCCCGCATGCGCAAACATAGCCTCTAGAATTAGCGGCGAGATAGCTTCCCTATCACCATGCCACTGCTGGTAAAACAATGTCTTGTTCAGCACCGGAACGTAAGGGTGTATGTTGTTGAAGTAAACATCGAAGTAGCGCAACGCCGTTTCCTCGTCCGGCATTAGCTCAGGGGGTATCCGTATCTTCGAACCTGGCCCTGCGATTATTTGTGTAATAGCGAAATTATCAGAATCCTCAAACACAGCCTCCTCAACCGCCGCGGACTCCTTTTTCCTGTTACTCAGGTACGGTGCTGTCATCATGGTTAGCGCCCTTCCTATCCCAAAAGAACTAACCAAACTAACCAGTCCCCGATTCATCCATCTTTAGAGCTCCTAGATACTCCGCAAGGTCTTGCGTGCCGTACGGATCAGTCTGGTACATTTCCGGTGAGTGGGTTTGCGACAGCTGCGATTGTGACATCTGCCGTTGAGGTTGGTGTTGCAGAGGTTGGTGTATATTCTGCTGCATAGGTTGCTGCATAGGTTGTTGCAGCGGCTGCTGCAACTGCTGCTGCAAAGGCTGCTGTAACGGCTGCTGCTGGATTGCCGCCGGCATAGACGTAAAAGAAGGCTGCGGGGGGTAATTGTTGTCCATAAGGGCCGGCGGGTTCATCACAGCGGCATATTGCATCTGCTGCTGCTGACTCGAGGTTTGCTGGGGATAAGCCATTGGCTGCTGATAACCATTATTCTGAGTCGAATATGAGATCTGCTGCACATATCCCTGCGGCTGTCCATTCTTATCTATCGCCTGCATATGCTGCTCCAACGAGGTGTAATCCTCGTCGCCGCTGCCGCTCTCATACTCTCCCTTCTCGGGCTCGAAGCCGTGGCTCTGGCCGCCGTCATAGTTGGCCGTCGGCGGGATGCAGTGCAGCTTGAGGCGTATACAGGCCGAGCAGGGCCAGGTGTTCGTCGTAGCGGCATCGCACTTGATCTTGCGTCGTCGGCATCCTTCGCAGGCTCGCATCACTGGCACGACATACATCAGTAACAAGTTCCCGGTCCAAAAACAGCCACCAATGATTCAGAACTAACCCTTCAGCCGCTTATGGCGATTGTGTTCGTCCACGAACACATAATCTACTTGATACCGTTAGCAATTCGCTCGTCGTCGGCCAAGTGCCCATCTTCTCGGCGGCTTACTCTTCTGCGCCTCGCGCGGAGCAAAGTTGTTCGGCGCAAAGGTAAAGGTCTGCGGCTGCGAGCTCTGAGGAAGCAGGCGTCGCACGCCCGCTGGGTCGCCCGACATCGAGCGGGGTTGGAGCACCGGCGGCGAGGACGAGTAGGCAGTATGGTAGGGATCCAGCGGCGTCTGGAAGGTGTCGCTGCCGTCGAGGAAGAGAGCGCCGTCGTCAACAAGCGAGTCTATCATGAACAAGACGGTGGCACCGAGGCTCGCCCACAGCACAGGAACGCGTGCGGTGGTGGTGGTGGTGGTGGGTGTGTGGGATGTGTTTCGAGGAGTGTCGCTCCGAGGCAGGACAGCGCAAGGAGGTGGCCGTTCCACGCAGGTCGCCGCCTAGGATCGTGCCGGGTATGTCAGACGTCGAGTTGTTTGTCGGTGGGCCGCAGGAAGGAGTCGATTCGGTGGGCGCGAGGCAGGTGGTGGATTTTCCTTGTTCGCGAAGTTGTAGCAGGGGGCCTGGAGAGTGATTGACGGGGCTAGCTTGCGCGGAACCCGCTCTTAACAGCTCTGACTTGGTGGGACTCGTGGGACACGATGCTCATACATGCCCTCTGTGGTCGAATTAAAAGCTGGCGATTGATTGTGGTTGAGTGAAGGGTAGTTATTGAGTAAGAGTAATCAAGAGGTTCGGATTTTGGGCTTTGCGAGATACTCGGGGTTTCGATGGCGGGTGGACGGAAAGTTGCGGTAGGCAGATTTGCGGCCGATGTATATTTCACATGTACTTATACTGGTACTCTTCGTACAGTAGTACTATTGTTTTTTTCAATGGCTATGTATGAGCTGATTCCCTTTACCAGCGAATGGAAGAATATGGTTTTCCTCTCGTCGTTCTCTCTCTCGTCTTGGAGTTGGCTTGTTCTGCCTGGCAGCTTCGTCTGTGCGAGTCTGTATCCCGTCTCTTGTGTCTCCAAGGAGATCCCGTCCTAAGCAAGGAGGGCGTCCTCAGGGTCCTCACGCGCAGAATGAGACGGGTCGACCTTAATCTCGGGGCCTCAGGGAGGCAAGGAGAGAGGATCAGGGCGTGAGTGCGGGCTGGTAGTGGTAATATTGGGCGAGTGTGGCACTCTTCTCTCCCTTCTTTCTGGATCAAAGACGGTTGGAGGGGAGGATCGATATCACCGTGGGGGAGTATTGTCAAGGGGGAGTGAGGGGCGGCCGGGATGGTGGGTGGAGAGTGTGGTGGGTGGTGGGTGGTTGTTGTGGGTGGTTATGGGTGGTGGTAGGTGAGGGATTGAGGGATTGAGGGATTCTGAGATGAGTACCGTTGAGTACAAAGGATCAATTGATTGGGAAAGAGAGGATGTGGGGGAGGAGTGAGGTAGAGGGAGGAGGAGGAGGGAGGGGGGTAGAGGAGGGTAGAGTTAGAGTAGAGTAGTGGTGTAGTAGTGGGATAGTAGTGGTGTAGTAGTAGGTGTAGTAGTGGTCATAGTAGTGGTTATAGTAGTGGTAAAACAGTAGTAGTAAGGCAGCAAAAGTAGGGTATAATAGGGTCGTAGGGTAGTAAAGTAGTAGGGTAGTAAAGTAGTAGGGTAGTAAGAGTAAGGGTAGAAGACTGTAAATCCAGGATAGAGATGGGGGTTATGGTCGTGTAGGAGTGTGGGAGAGGCAGACACGAGGCTAGAAGCGGGAAGAGCAGCAACGCCTCCTCTAGTCAGACCGGTCTAGGATTGATTTGCCAGCCTGGTCTACTCTAGTAATAGGTGTGGTCTAGTATAGCTTGCATATAGCACTATACGGACGGTAGTATGGTAGTGTAGGTAGTATTGTAGCAGTAGTAAGTAAGTAGTAGTAGCACTATCTATCCTTATGGCTGGTCTCTGGCTCTGGTTCATCGGCGCCGCTGGTTCATTCTTCGCCTCTAGACAGGAGAGGGAAAGGTGCCAGCCGGTGTTCTTAGTTCCATCTGGCTCTACTCTAGTCATTCTGTTGAAGAATGATGAGCGATGAGGGATGATGGAAAGAGCGATTTAAGGCCCCACTTCGGCACTGCGGCGGTATTCAGTACGAAAGGTTAGAACGTTGTAGCCTATGTACAGTAATTAGAGTAGTAGAGTAGTAGAGGAGCAGAGAGCAGTCAAGTCATGGGCATGGTAGTCGTGATCCTGGATAAAAGCCGCAGTTATGCATCTAAGAGCAAGTTATACCTAAGTACCCCTCCTAACCTATCCAGCCATCAGTACACGAAGATGACGTCCAGTTGCAGCACATTGCAGCAGCCTCGATGCATCAATCAAAGTACCGAATAGTGGACATACGCAGTGAGGGTACATACACACCAGGATAGATGGCGGATAGAGTAAGTGGCAGGTTTATGTCGACTCTCTCTCTCCCTTAGCATGTACACTATAGCATGTTATGCATATAGCCACCCCATGCCCCTCCCTACCTTACTCGTGCCACAGTGACTATTCAAGACATTGTGTGTGGCATTAGCACGGAGGAGCCACGATTTTAACAGTACGACAGGGACAGGAAACAGTCAGATCAAGTCAGACATCCCAACCGGTCTGTTAGTCAGGCGTCTGTCAGTCTGTCAGTTTAATGCAGAGTTAGAGAAGAGTACACAGTACCATAGTCATCGGGCGTAGACCACGAGCAAAATAAGCACAGAACCCCCCTCATAAGGCAGTCGATTGGTACAGTAGTCAGTACTGTGCAGTACAAGCAATGCCCCAGCCAGTCTTGGTGTGCTATGCTTGAAAGTAAAGTAAAGTCTGTCAAGGCAAGGACGACCGTACCATCCATACATACATGCGATCGCAAGTTACGAGTTGAGTTTTGATGCGGGTGAGATGCGTATGTACGACCAACTATACTTCTAACACTCCTAACACTCCTAACACTCCTTAACATCCATGGATCGTCTCCTGTCCCTTCTTCCACTTTCGTCTCATACTGCTTCAACCTCTCCTGCACAAACTATAGTAATTATAGTAATACCTCTCCTATCTACTGCATCTCTCCTGTACCATGATGTGTGATACAACATGGCAAAAACATCCCGCCCAACCCACCAAGTCTTGGCCCCATCTCCCCAAACTCTTGGCTGTGTCTGGGCCATCCCACTGTCTGGGCTCCGTGGAGCCTAGCCTCTTGTTTCACTTTCGCGAAATGCGATCTGGATTTCCGCCCTGGTGAGATTAGAAAATGATTTTTTTGTGATTCGTATAGGGTAGTTAGCTTGCAGTAGTAAGGGTTATGTATATATAGTATGCGACTAAAATATCATCCCCGTCCGTACGTACCTTGATGATAGAAAAATGCAGCAATTACTTGCGTTAAAACGTCCCATCGTGGCAACCCAAACATCAAAATCTGAGAGTAAGTCGAGTCGAGTAAAATCGGTACCTCCCCTCCCCAGCCAATCCGCCTTCATTCCCTTGTACCCCTCAATCCCTCAATTCCCTAATCCCCCCTAGTAGCAGAGTCGAACGCCAAAAGCAAACCCCACCACCACCCAGCCAGGTACAAGGGGGCTACAAAGGGGTACAACTCCCTCCAAAACGGGGAACAGACTGAAACACAAAAAGAGCCCCACGAGTTACTCCCCCGCCAATCACAACCTGGGGATGGCATATGCGGGGGGTGCTGAGAAACATCCCAGAGCACGATGCTGTGGTGTGGGATGTACCATGTAGTACTGAGATTATGTACTACTGGGCTGTTTGTATGTATCCTATGGGGACTCCAGAGGATGGCGTGTGTCGTAAAGAAAAGACGTGGGAAGACGTGGGAGAGTCGTGGGCGGCCACACGCTATCGTCGTGACTGATCGCCCCAATAGAGTACAAGTCCCACCAGCCTACCCACAGCGCCACTTAAACTGGGGAGGGGCACAGTAAAGGAAAGGTGACTGAGTGGGTGATTGTTTCCCGCCTTCATCAACTACCGTAACAGAGGTTAGAAGGGAGAGAGAGAAGGCGAAGAAGAAGTCAAAACAGTACTTCCAGTAACAGTACAAGAACCACGACTGTACTTTACCAAGATATCTCACACCCATCCAATAAATTCCCCATAAACGTTATAATTCATCAGCGCCATCGGAAAACGCCACCGTCAGATATGACACCACCCACCACCCATCACATTCGTGTCTCTCTTGCTTCCCATCCACTCCTTTCACATCCAGCCTGCACCATCAATAATCATGGCTCTGGAACAGGGACAAGACACCTGTCTCGCTCACTCACTTCCCACTCCCACTTGCCATCTCCCCCCCACAGACAGCAGACCGCATGGTTTCGTCGCTTATCACATGCACTTTCCCGCGGCCCTAATCTGCGTCAGCAAATCACCGAGGCCCACCCATGCGCGATCGAAAGAAGGAGGAGGAAGAGACAGAGATGAGCGAGACGAGAGGGGAGGGGGCTTTCGCATGTCTGACTGACTGACTGACGCCCTGTTACCCGAAAGGAAACAACCACACCACACACACACCACTTGACCGGGGGTGCGGTTCCCACTTCCGGAATGAGCATAAATTCAGAATTGGGATGGATTGGATGGGGGTTGAATTTGGCGCGGCGGCGGCGGGCGGGCTTATGCTGTAAGCTTGCATGGACTTTTGCACAATTTTAAAATTTTGTGCGGATGGGGATTATGAGATGAGGCTGCTGCTGCATAAGCAAGGCAAGCACAGGAAATCGGTAGTATGATGTTTCGATGCGGCGACATACGGATTCGTCCTCCAGCATGTCATTTGGCTGAAAACCATCACCAGTCACGGGGTGGGCAGCGTCTCACACCAGCCTTGCGCTGTTGTTGGTAGTACCACAGCAGTGGATTTGACATGTCTCCCAATCCTCCTAATTCCGCATCTCCGCGCTGCTGTTGCTACTGCTGCTCCTTGGGCCCAGATTGTGAAGCGGCATCTCCGCTCTATTCCCTTCCTTTTCCCTCTTTTCCCCCTTTCATGGAGATAATAATGGGACGATGATGGGAAGATGGGCACCTGAGATGAGAGACATGGTACTGTAGGGGCAGAGGGCAGGGCGAGACCTAGCCAATGGACGTGTGTGGCTGGCTGTCGTGGTCATGCCATGGCGGCCTGAACAAGAACTGACTGCTCGCAAAGAGTGGCAAAAGAGGGCTGTCGATGGCCCAGCTAACTACTAATCTACAACAGTCAAATCAGTAGTACCCGATAGAGCATCCCCCTAGGAAGTACAGAGTGCTTAACTATGAAGTCTATCAAGCCTTAGTCCTGAGTTAGTCCGTCACATGCGCCCCTTCAGTGGCCTTGGGAGATACCCGGCTAGACAATGACAATCCACCACTATACCGCTCAGCACGCGATTCACGTTACCACATACACATCGAGCCCGAAGCCCCATCGCACTATACCGCACTGCCTCCATGGTGGGTTGATGAGGCTGTAGATCCTCATGTCCCTGCAAACAGTAAACAATGCGGGGTGTGAGACATGCCGTCCCTATCCAGTCCAGTAACAGTAGCCGGCAGATAGAGTTCAGTGAGATCAAGTAGTTACGAAGCCGTAGTAGTGTACTCCGTAGCAGTAGCACTCCAACAAAGAGAGGAAGATCAGCTACCTAAGCCTCATCGTCCTCCCCAAAGAGATAGGCGCAACCGAGATCCGCTGCTCCGATAAGAAGAAGGGGGAGAGGGGGAAAGCGCTTCTCAGACAGAGACCGTTGACCGCCGCCGTTGATCTTAGGGGTGCCAAACGGCCACATTAGCAGATGAGTGTCGTTCATCCGTTTCGTTTCGTTTCGGTTCGTTTCAGTGTCATCGTTTAGTTGTCAGCTTCGGCACCGCGCCACGGCAGTAACACACCGATCAAGCCTTACGATCTTGCATATCTGCAGGGCTTGCACCGTCGGGATGGCACCCTCTTTCGCGGTTAGCCTCTCGATGCGGACAGGATGCCTAAATCGGGGGCAACACCCGCCAAACGTCTGGGTTGTTGTTGGTTTGTTGGTTTCTTGTTGGTGGTACAAGGTCATAAACTTTGGGGGCCTGGAAACTTTACTTTCTTGGGAATTGTTGGTTTGTTGGTGCTTGGGTTGCAGCACATCACAACTTGGGACCCACGTGACGTTGGTTGTGAACCTTATTTCCACCCGATGGGTGGTTTAGCGCGGGGTGTGTGGTTTCGCTTATCGATTAGAAATCGGCGTTGAAGGGTTGGACCATCGATATCGGCGTATCTGCAGCGGCGAGTCTTGAGTCTATTGGGAAACCATTACACCAACCTACCTCCATTCTTCTTAAGCCCACTATCGTCTTAATCGGACAAACAACCGCAATAATGGCAATCGAAAACGCAAACCCCACAATCATCAACGTCGACGAGCTGCCCACACGGCGGGGTAAGCCAAAGACCCTGACCAAGGACGACCACAGCATCCTCTCCCTTCTCGCGCCTACCCCCAATCCAGCCCTGCAGATCTACCTCGATGGCGAAGAGCCGCTCTCTGACGCCGAAGAGGAGCTGGCTGAGGAACCTATAGATGAACAGGAAATCTACGGTTCGTCCATAACCCCCTTCCCCGCCTTCTCCAATCCGCCTCACCTTACATATCCACCACCTGATAGATGAGCCTCAACTAACACCCCCCCAGACCTCATCTCCACCATCTCCGACCCCGAACACCCCCTCTCCCTCGGCTCCCTCGCCGTCGTCAACCTCGCCGACGTCTTCATCACCCCCTCCTCCCCCACCCCCACCGAACTCGTCACAGTCACCGTCCTCATCACCCCCACCATCACACACTGCTCCCTCGCCACCGTCATCGGTCTCGGGGTCCGAGTGCGCCTCGAGCAAGCCTTACCGCCGCGTTACAGAGTCGATGTTAGAATTAAGCCGGGCACGCATAGTCAGGATGAGCAGGTGAATAAGCAATTGGCGGATAAGGAGCGGGTGGCGGCTGCATTGGAGAATGCGACGCTTTTGAAGGTTTTGATGACGATGCTGGAGACTTGTGCATAGGGAGGGTTAAATTAGGATGGGAGGAGGAAGGAGGAAGGATTGCTGGTGGAGGTGCGGGATGCAGTGGTACTGCACGGGGAAGCCAAGGGTGGTGAGAATCTGGGGATGGGGAAGAGAGAGAGTGGGATTGACGATGCCGTACTCTCTACGGGAGGTACGGCGCTCACCGGTGTAAAAGGGCATACCGCAGTGCATCAGCGCCGCATTCGGCGGATGAGGTTAAGCTGAGTGAGCCGATCTACCTATATGACCTCGTGTCGCCAAGGAAGGATCAAAAACTGGGCATGGATCTACGTAACAGCAACCGCAAGCCGTAAGCTGACATCCCGTTCTGGACGTCAAGCAGTCACCACCAGCATACACAACCCCGTCTTCCACAGCACCACAGGCACGCGAACTATAGATAGATACCCTACATACATACATGCACACAGCACACCACACCACTACGGTGCATAATTATCCCAAAAAAATGATACACCTAAAATACCAAGCCTCCAACAAACATGCAATAACCTTTTTGCCAATTACCCGTCTTGGCAGGACCGCTGCCCAGCCGCGCAGCGGACCAGGGATATGGCCACTCATGGGCGCGGCATTTCTGGTCATCGGGCCTTCTTCCGAATTTTATAAGATTTTTTCTCTCTTGCGTTGCGGGTGCAGGGATGGAGTGGGCGAGGTGGGATGGATGGGGAGGCGGATCGCGCGGCTCGCGCGGGCGGGTGGGCGGTTAGGATGTCAGAGACAGAGAGTTATATGCACATCCACACACTTGGCGTAGGTAAGTCCGCGGGGATAGGTGATACCACCATCCCCTTTCGCACCTCTTCTATCTCGCAGTGCAGGATCCGCGCAGGGGAGTCCCACCACCAGCCCCATCTTAGGGGGGAATTCCAGAGATTTGGTGTTTCAAGTATCACGTTTCGGGCCACGTGGGGTGACAGCCCACTGCGCTGGTGTTGAGATGAGGTGGAGTAATTCCTCCTACAAGTGAAAAGGGGCAATGACACTGGTACCATGCACTCGCTACGCACAAACGCCGCGCGCGGACGACTGATGTCCGTCCGTCCCGTCCGGGCCGGGTGGTGGGTGTATAGCAGAGGTGTTATACAGGCGCCACATGGCAAGGTAGGTGTGTGCTTTGCGTGGCCGTGTCGTGCACGGTTCGCGGAGAATTGGGCGTGGGATATGTCCGTCGGATATGTCCGCGGCATCCGGTGAGGATGGAGGGTGAAGGGTTTGAGATGGTGGTTATTTTGCCCCTGAGAAGGTTTGGGTTTGTGAGTTTTTTGGGGTTGATATCTACTCTTGTTACCTTCGCTGCTTGTTCAATTTGGGAGAGGTGCTTTGTCTAGTGGGGTGTTTTGGCTTGCAATGGCAAAAGTATGTGTGGTCTCTCTATTTTATTTTCAATACAGCAGCTCGGTTTAGGCATTGTGTCTGGGAGTTCTTGAACTATTTTCTCGAGATTCACTTGTGGCTGCTAGAGTTTACTTCGTGTTTCACTTCAGTAACTCTCTCAATTTTCTTTTCTTAATCCAGAAGCTTTGCTTTGATGATCTCTCCCTGTGGGTTCAATTCTTTTGTCAATCCAGAATGTTATATCTCGAATCTTTTTCACTACATTTCTCAATTTTTTCCCAGATCAGAACGAAGTTCAATTCAGGGGATGCCTATGTCCCGAGCTTTCTCAACTGATCATTTGCTGTTCACTGGTGACTTGGGACTACATCTATTCTCTATCCCCTATGCCCGAACGAATTGCCTTGGGGCATATCCCATAAACCTCCTCTCCAAATAAATATCTCCTATTTGTCATGCCCAAGCCTTAGCTCTCGTATCCCGGCATAATGCCTCAGTAATAATTTCCATCATCGTTGGACGCAGGGTTGAACTCCTCCAAGTCAATAATACTACCAGTATAACACCTCCTTGATATTTTCCCCTCACACAACACAAACACTTTCGACTCCGCCGCAATCCTCAAAACCTCCCTCTGGTCCCCCCTCTCTTGCCATAGCCATAACAAAGTCAAGCTAGGAAAAAAAATCGAATCCGTCGCTACATCGATATAAACCCTCCTCACATGCTCTGGGTACACCGCCATAGAGAGTTCCCATCGCTCCCGCGCCTGATGACGAGAGAGATGGCATGTGTGCAGCAACGCAGGTATCCGGGCCGATGAACTGATTTGAGCCCAGGGGAGTGCATTTGGCCTGTTTGGTTCGCTATATTCTGGAGGGTCGACGCGCAGGATTACGCGTCGGTCCGGCGCAGTGTCGACGGCCAACTTCCAGACCGGGACGCGGATCTCGAAGGGGAGGTAGGGGAAGTAGTGGAATTCTGTCAGTTCCGGCGGCTTCGTGATCTGCGGGGGCGGACGAGATTTCAGCCGGATCTGGAAGTGGATGTTGGAGAAGTGGTCGAGGGGGAGAGGGTTCAGGGGGTTGAGGGTGAGAGGACGGGGATGAGATTTAAGTCGGATCTCGAGAGGGCGGCGGGAGAAGCGGTGGACGGTCTTGACGTCAAGGATCCTGATGATTCGGGGGTAGTATCTGAAGGTCCGGGGAGGAGGTCTGATGCGCTGGAGTGCGCAGTTCCTTCGCTTTAGCTTGCGGATCTTTATTATTGCTGTGCGGAGACGGGCTTTTAGCTGTTTGATCTTTTTCTTGTGGATTGCCGGGGTCTTCTTTGGCTTCGGCATGTTGGCAGTGTTCTTCTGGGGGATGTGGGTGGTTTCTGTGTTGGTGGTTGGGGAAGGGGCTAGCAGGGGTTAATACGTTTTATATATGCTCGTTCACTTGCTTGTTCTGGTAGAATATAGGATGGAATTAAAGAAAGGATTCTTTTGGAATTATTAGTCGTTGTGCCAGGTTTACCCTGTCTTTGTCTTGAATGGGTAGAACGGGTGCACTCTGCGCCCTTCTGGTTTTATCTGCGGTTGTTAAGTTTATGGCAAACAACAAGGGCGCAGAACAGTCGGCTCAGTCTCATGCTTTGGGTTTTCCATGAAGGTTATTATACAAAGATACTAAACGTAGGCAAAGAGGTTGTGATTGATGTGTTGTATATGCTATGTCTGTTTGGAGTAGGGGGAAGTATGGGCATGTGTATGTATGTGCTGAAATATATCGGACTATATCAAATTATTCAGTACACCTCTCCTCTCCCTCCGTTTTTACCCTCCTGTTAACCCCCACCATTATTCTCCCATTACTCATCTTCCCATCCAAACACGCGTCATCCCCACCGCCAAAGTCAGTGGAGGCACAGCTCAAAGTAAGAAAGAGAACGAATACACGAGCATGGGATAGAGATATAGTATCTGAAATTCACACGGAACCTCAGCCGCTACAGGATGCTAATATATATATATATATAGTGTAAAGAGACCAGACTAAGCAAATGAGATGACCTACCTATTATTTTCTACCACTGATTCTACTGCCACTGCTATTCTCCTGCTGTCTCGCCGCCGTAGCCACTTCAGTATAGTAATACATACTATCATGATACCACCGACAACATCTACCCCAAATAGTCAACCCAATTCGTCTTCGAATCAACAAACACCATCCTCCCATCCTCCGGATCACTAGGCATGTCTAGCGTCCATCGGTCCTGCGCCAGCAGCCGCGAGAGCTGGCATGTATGCAGGAGCGCCGGGATCGTGGTCCATGTAGGAGAAATGATCTCGGTCCACCGCATTTGAGCTGGGCCTATCTGCAGAGCTTGGGGAATCGAGGAGTAGCGGATGATGAAGTCACGGCCTGGGACAGAATGGATGGCGTGCTGCCAGATCATCGCTTGGATCTCGATGGGGAGATCGGGGAAACTGGGGAAGGAGGTTAGTTGTGTGGGGGGGGAAGGGGCCGGCATCTTGAAAAAAGGAAAGGGGGTGGGGGAAATCTTGATCGTGTCCTACTTTTGGGTTGTTGCGCTGTTTTGTAAAGTGAGAATGTGGTGTGGTGTTCTTCTTGGGGTTACTGAAGGGCTTTAGGTGTGTTTTGGTGGTTCTGTCTGGTTAGAAGAGGAGTGGGAGGGAGGTTCCAGTGGTCTTATATAGACCTAATCAGCTGTTTATTTTAACGCGAATATGAGATGAAACTCGAGAGAAGGTTGTTCGTTCGAATGATTCGTCGTTTGTGGGTGCAGCAGCTGCCGTCTTTGTCCGGAGCGGATTCATGATGAACGAGAATTCGAGAACAATAGACCAATGAATAGATATTATTCTTTGTGCAGAGTGCTTTGTATAAAGGATATTCTACTTATGATACTGTTCGTAGGAGCTAATTGTTGCATATGCTAAAGGGAGGTGGCTGTGCTAAATACATGATATTACGTAGCAAACAGTACTGGGAAATTGCATTATTCTTAGATATCCTTCCTTTGTCGTCAAGCAGATAATCCATATATGGATCTATCCAAACGACCTTCCCTCTTTGAAGACAACTTGAAATTTCTAAGACACAATCGGCCTTAGTAGTCCTTCGTGTACTTCTCACATCCCTCACTGCTCAAAGTAAAAAAAAGGGGGCGGATACACGAGCATGGTATAGGGACGGTAGCATCCAAGATACCGCGGGATGCTAGAATATAGTATATATTGAAGACCACTGTCTTAAGCTGATAAAAGACCTGCTTGTTATGACCTACCTACTATTTCCCTACTATTGGTTCTACCACCATCGCCGCTCTCCTGCTATATCGCCGCCGCAGCCGCTCAAGTATGCCAATATATATATACTAAAGACCACCGCGTCAAGCCTCTAAGAGACAGAGCTACCTACTATCATCATACCAGTCCCCCTGAAACTTCACTGCCCCGCCCCACTCTCTACGGACCTTCTCCTTCCACTCACTCTCCAATATTGCCGTAACTCCATACGGAAACACCAGCGTCCAGCGTTGGCTTGCCAGCAGGCGCGAGAGATAGCACACATGCAGCAGCGGGGGGATGTCGGCGCGCCCGCTCAGCATCTGTGTTTGCTGGTTGAGAGTGTAGGAGCGGAGGATTAGGGCGGGCGCGGGGTCGGAGGCGACGGCGAACTGCCAGATCATCAATTGGATCTCCATGGGGAGGTCGGAGAAGTTGGGACGGGAGGTTAGTTGTGTGGGAGGGGCCGGGGGGAGGGATGGGGCCGGCATCTTGAAAAAAGAGGGGGGGTGATGGTCCTACCTTTTAGATTGTCGCGTTGGTTTGTGGGTGAGACTGTGGTATTTGTGTTCTTTTGGGTTTGCTAAAGGGGGTTTGGTGTGTTTTGGTGTTTCTGTCTGGTTAGGAGAAGAGACGGGAGGGAGGTTCACGTCGTCTTATATAGACGCGGCCATAACAATTATTCTGGTGCGGGTATGAGATGAAACTTAATATAGAGGGGGTGTTTGTTTGAATCATTCATCTGTTGTGGACGAATTGGTCTCCGTCCAGGGCGGATTCAATGGCTGTTGTTCTGGATTAATGTATAATTGCTTTGTCTATGGCGAATGAAAGTTCGGGAACAATAAACGAATGAATAGATATTGTGCTTTGTGCTCTATGTTAGGGGTACTGTATTTATGATATTGTTCGTTAGAGCCTATGTGCGGATACTGAAAGGACGTGGTTGTGCTAAATATACCGTATAAACGAGCTTACTTGTAGATACTGACGAGGAAGCAACTGTCAAGGACGAAAGAGACTATATTTAGGCTATGATACATAGCAAACTGTACTATGACACTGTCCAGATATTACTGTTAGCACTCGCGTAGATATTCCCTTGTTCTCGGACATCCTTTTTCAAACAGATGATCCACCGCTACGTACGAATCTATCAAAACTGCCCTCCCTCTTTCAGAACCCCTCAAAGCTTCCAAGACCCAATCGACCTTGGGAGTCTTTCATGCTATTCTTTCATCCCCCACCCTCCCATTCCACCTCTACAGCGGCGCCATCAACCCAAACGCTTCCGCAAACGCCACCCCACCATCCCCCCCCTCGGCCCCAACCTGTATCCCCATACTCTCCCACACCCTCTTCTTCACATCATCGTCCTCGATATCGAGGCCTGGGAAGCCGGCGTGCACGGCGGTGAAGCTGTACCGCGAGAGAACGCGCCACATGGATGCGAGTGCGCGTGGGGGGAGGGGAATCATCTGTTTGAGTCGTTAGTTTACTTATATCCCGAGTCGCAAGTTTTTGAAGGTGAGAGTGGGAGAAATGGGAAGGGGGGGAGAGAAATAACATACATTCGGATAACTCCACATAAACGCAAAACTATTCATCCCCTTCGGTCTCTCGTGTGGTCTCCAGTCACCAACCCCGGAGGGGGTAGGCATAATCGTGTCTCCCACTAGGAGTCGGGAGTCGTGCAGCAGGACCATGGATCCGGGGAAATGGCCGCCTACTTTTATAGCCTTTGCTCCCGTTTCCCGTCCATCTTTGCCAGGAATCTCCAATTCCCCACCCTCCCCGTCAATGAACCTCCTCACCGGCTCTTTCGGGTTCGGCTCTTCTTCAACAAGCCATTCCTTATCGTCACTAGCCAGATAAACTGGGCATTTAAATACCGCAGCCCACAATAAATGGGTGCTATAAAAATGGGGGTGGGAAATCACAATCCCGACCAGACCGCCCAGATCGCGTATGGAGCTGACGAGGGAGGGCGTGAGGAGGGTGATGCAGTCCCAGAGGATGTTGCCGGCGGGTGTGTGGACAAGGAGGGCGCGTTGGCCAATGGCGAGGCGGGGTGAGGAGTGGACTATGGAGAGGGAGGCGGCGGTGGGGTGTGGGGAGAGGAAGCTGGTGTGGTTGAGGCGGAGGGAACGGAGGGTGGTGAAGGATTGACCGGTTGGGGGGACGTATTGGCGGGCTAAAAGGGGTTAGCAGTTGTCAGAACAAGCGTAAGCAGTGTTGGAATTGAGAGGGGTAGGGTAGGAGGGGTTCTATGCGGTGACCTCTGAGAGAGGCTTCATGCATGATCGATCGAGGCGGAAGAGTGCATGATGGGGTGAGATCTGAGATTTGGTATTTGAGATGTGGAAGGTGGGGGAGGGTGAGATTTGCGCAAGGAGGGAGCTTACGATCATCGCAGATGCGACAGCTTGTTAGGAGAGCTGCATTAGAGGTGCCGTATTGGGTGCCGCATGTTGCGCAGATGAGAAGATCGTCGCGGGAGTACAGGATGTCGTTGTCTGTGGTGGTCGCCATTGTGTTATTGGGCTGGGTGGTGTTTTGTGGATATGTGAGGAAATAGTAAAGAATAAAGACAGAAAGTATATGAATATATGTTATATATGTAAAGGTATATGTTTGTATGTAAAGGTATATGTTTGTATGTTTGATGTTGACGCTGATGATGATGATGATGGTGGTATAGCCATGGTCAGGCCATCAACGATAACGATAAGGCAAACCCTGGGCCGCGGAGCTACCCCGCATTCTTGGCTCCAAAACGACGGAGCAGAACCGGCGGTCTAGTCCCAATAAGGATAAACGCGCCTTCTGGCTATCGCATACCTTCGGCTGGACCTATCAGTTTTGGGGAAATGCGGTAGTATAAGAATGGCTGGACCCCTCGATTTCTAACTTACTCTTCTATTTACTCTCCTTGGCCCTCAAAAAAATCCACCATTCCTTATTCTTCTAATTTTAACTTGTACCTTCCAAATACCTTTGATCAATATCCCTGCGATATGGTGTTTATAACTGGCTATCTGCAGCACCGCAGGGATTGGTACGTTTCTCCAATTCTATTGGAGTGCGGGGAAAGTAGCTGATGAGCACCGCATGATAGCAAACTGAAACAAAACGAACGTACCGAGAGGATCGCTGCACTTACAAAGTATCATGGTGCATTCACTGCCTCGGAACGCCAGGTCCTAGATAAGTCGGTCGAGGAGCTCGTCCAAGATGTCCAGAAGGAAGTCGTCCAGCCCATAGATGTGCTCCGCGCATACGGAAAGGCGGCACTGAAGGCGCAGGAGAAGACCAACTGCTTAACAGAGATTATGATAGGTGCCTGTGAAGGCTGGTTGGCCGATGGCTCTATAAACTTCAAGGGGCCTCTGGCAGGTATTCCCGTGAGCTTGAAGGACTCGAATGGCGTCGCTGGCTTCGACACGACGGTTGGCTACTCTAGCAAGGTTGGA
Organism: Pseudogymnoascus verrucosus; assembly: GCF_001662655.1. NCBI lineage: Eukaryota > Fungi > Ascomycota > Leotiomycetes > Thelebolales > Thelebolaceae > Pseudogymnoascus > Pseudogymnoascus verrucosus. Next base: position 19,245 of record NW_017263703.1, read on the forward strand.
AACAAGAAGACGGTTGACGGCCCGTTGGTGCGCCTGCTGAAGGATGCTGGCGCTGTACCATACGTCAAGACAAATCTCCCAATCACCCTACTGAGCTTCGAATCGGCCAACGATGTATGGGGCCGCACCACGAACCCACATAACTCAAAGTATTCGCCCGGAGGTTCCACGGGTGGCGAAGGTGCACTACTCGCCTTTGGCGGTGGCAGGATCGGTATCGGCTCCGATGTAGCGGGAAGCGTGCGCGCACCCGCTCACTTCTCGGGAATTTACAGTTTACGTTGCTCGATCGGTCGCTGGCCAAAGGCAGGCGCCGACACGTCGATGCCAGGCCAGGAAGGAGTCCCCAGTATCTTTAGCCCCATGACCAGGACAATGGGTGACCTGTCGTATTTTACCGAGTCGATTATTGGCATGAAGCCATGGAAATACGATCACTCAGTCCATCCAATTCCATGGCGCAAAGACATATCGGAGGAGATCAAGAACCGGAAGGTCCTCAAAGTCGGGATCCTTCGCTCCGACGGCGTCATTGACCCATCCCCAGCCTGTGTCCGCGCCCTAGACAAAGCCGCCGACGCACTCCGTGCCCAAGGCCACGAAGTCACCGAGCTCTCCGGCATGCCAGACATGTACGAAGCTCTGGAGCTCGCCTCAAAGCTGCTGAACTCGGACGGCTGCCAGACATTCGAGTCCTTCCGTCGTCCCGGCGAGTGGGTAGACCGTGGCGCAGCGCAAATGAGCTACTACGCCTGGCTCCCACGGCCGATCAAGTGGCTGTACGCGGTATATGTTAGGTACGTGCGTCGTGACCCTGTGTGGGCTGGTATCCTGGAGGGCTGGGGTCCGAAGTCGGCGTTCGAACAATGGAAGTTGGTTGCGCGGCGCGAGGCGTACAAAGCGCGCTGGCATGAGTGGTGGGAGAAGGAGGCGAAGGTTGATTTCATTCTTACGCCGCCGAATGCGACGCCTGCGGTGCCGCATGATGCTATGGGGGATGCGTGCTCGAGCTGCGGCTACACATTCTTGTGGAACTTGGTAAGAAGGTCATTATTTGCCCTGTTAGGAACACAGCTGACTTCTTTATTTAGATCGATTATACCGCCGGTATCGTCCCGATCACCCACGTTGACCGGACGCTTGATGCCCTGCCTGCAAGTTTCAGTCTGCGCAAGCTGAATGGTGTGGCAAGAGGCGCGTATATGCACTACGACGCCGATGCGATGCACGGCCTCCCCGTCGCCGTGCAAGTAGTAGGCCGGAGATTGGAAGAGGAGAAGGTCCTAGCAGCCATGGAAAGGCTCGAGGACGCTCTGGGAGATGATAAGTACCAATTATTAGCGCTTGACTAGGTGGTATTGTAATGGTCCTTTGACAGCATGTTGGCCGGCGTATAGTATCAATTAGCATAATGAAGCCAAATATATCAATATCACAATCTACAACCCCGCTCAGATCTTCCTCGCCTTAACCCTCAACCTCACATACCCCAAATAGTACCCCCCAGCCGCAGACCCCACCACCGTCTCCAACGCCTCCACAACCTCTTTCACGCACTCATCCCTCTCACCCTCCGCTACCGCATCCAAAAACAACTTCCCCATCAATCTCACCCACCCCTCCACTCCACCTCCAGCACCCTCCTCACACTTCGTCGGCCGATACTCCAACTCCACATCCTCAACTGCAAACCCCACTTCCCCCAGTACATTCCTCATCCACCTCTCATCCGGGAAAAACCACGGATCAACCTCACGTGCACGCTTCATCCCAATTCTCCGCGCCACAACTGCAAGGAGCGTAGCTTCCATCTCTGCCACGTTACCCTGTCCGCCCATCTCAAACACGAGGGTTCCACCCGGCGCGAGGGCGGCGTGAGCACCGCGGAAGACGTCTACGCGCGATGCCTCATCGCGAAGAATCCAGTGCAACGCCGCGTTAGAGAAGACCTTTGTGAAAGCCCCCGTTTGAAGAGATGGAGTGGAGGAGAGAGAGCGTGCGTCCAAAACGGCGTAGGTTGTGTTTGCGGGGGCGGCGGCTGTAGCAGTGCTGATCATGGAGGCGGAGGAGTCAATGCCGTGGAGGGTGCCGGTGGTGAGGGTTTTGGCGAGGTCGTTGGTGAGGATGCCATCTGGGGGAGTTAGTTGAGGGAGGAAAGTTAGGAGGGAGAGGGGACGCACCACCACAGCCTATGTCGAGGACTTTGTCGGTTGGTTGGATGTCGAGCCATTGGACTACTTTGGTGGCTAGTTTGGGGACGAAGGCGGCGGCGTTTTGGTAGGCGGTGGAGGACCAGTTGTCCGCTGCTGGGGCGTTGGTGGCCATTGTGGTTGAGTAGGGATGTGATGGGAGTTGGGGGTGTATTGATAGTGGATTTGTATGATCAGGTTATGATAAGATGGGTCTTAAAGTATGATATCACAGGACAAGCCGTCTGATGGGCAGAGGAAAATAATATGAGATTGTAAAATAATGAACAGATGAGGGAAATACATAAGGCTTTATATGCACTTCTTCATCCCAGTATTGCCGTCTTACCTACATAGGAAGCTCAGTTGGCTGGCACATGTTGGTTATCAATCGCCCTCTGAGGTCGAGGTGGCTTCCGATCTCGGAGCCGTGCTGTCATGGCGCCCTGTAGGACTGGGTCCAGGGGAAATACTGTGTCACAATGAGCCCACTTCATGTCAATTTTTCTCCTGGATGACTGATTGCTCGTTTGATCGTAGTTGGGGTTTGTTTTGTTTTCATGTCGACTAAGATGTGTTGGTGAGGCAAGCTTTCGTGGTGGTGCGGAGAAGGGACCGCCCAGGTGTCTATGTGGGGTATATGTTTGTAAATTAACGTCGCCTCGTCGTCCTGAACAAGAAACCAAAAAGAATGCCGAATTTTAAGAACGAGTAATAGACTCTCAATTATGAGATTGACTTTATTGTAGTCTGTATCGACCTCTTCTCGCACATTCGTCCTCACTTGCTGTATGCCTCCGTATTGAAATAAGTACTTGTCGTGGAAACATTTGGACACCCAAACGAATAATCTTAGTATATTAGCAAAATAATCGCAAAGAGAGAAAGACGCTGAGGCTGAGGCTAGAATACAATATATGTGCTGGCATGTGTCAGTCTTTTCAGACATTATGAAAAAATATATAAATCCAGTCTATCACACCACCTCCCCTGGCCTCCCAGCACGCCAACAACAGTCTATTGCATTTTAATTCAACCTAATCAGCCGTCCAACATAAAACGCCAATACAACCTCTTCAAAAGGCTATACTTCCAGTCAAATCTCAAGCGATGCGTTCTGTTCTCTTTATTCTCGCGATTTTCGGCACCCTCGGCGCCTACAAGGTGCATTCAGCATGCGACTACACCAGCGGTTGCGAATGTAGCCGCCTAGGGATTCAACTCCAATACTGTGGTTGATGTCCGCAAATAAGTAATATTAAGCCTGAAGACCGGTTCGATGTGTATGAGTGTGCCTTAGACAGAGGTTGCTGCCATTATGGACCCCGTGCCTCCTGTGCCAAAGAAGATCAGAGCAAATGTGGTACTATTTAGAGCAAAACGAAATGCACAATGTAAGTATTGACTTGTGTTTATCAGAACGAAAGGAGCCCACACTGATCTATAAAGAGGAATTGGCAATCATATGAGGAAGACCCGGGCTAAGGTTTCAATAATTTTCTCGAATGGTGCGTTGATGTTGCGAGTATTAGGGAGCAAAGTGTTAAAGGTCATTGTCGGCAGGCAGGCCTTATGTCAGAGAGATATAGTTGATGTACACTACATCAGCTTTATTGTTTCGAAATAGAACTAAGCTACTTGTGCTGGATTAAATATATTTGCACAGGAAATAATATGTGTTTATGGAAGACATGTACATTATCACTTTCCACAATACAAGAGAGTTAGCTCGGATCCTTCATACTTGGCGCCAACTACGACTTATCATCGGCGCTGCTGTCATATTTAATAGTGTGATGATGCTGAATCTACTTGACCAGTAGCCATCCCATAGGTGACACAGATTGTCGCTGTCAGTTGCGGAAGAGCAGGGATTCCTGTAGGGCTGAACTTTAAACGAGTTTTGGACCAGGGAAGGCTGAGATTAAAGCATCGCAACCAACCGAGTTGCTTCCTTCGCGTCTAGCCGGCCTCACCGAAAGGGTGTCAAAGATCGAAGGAGCAGTCACGCGCGAAATGGCTATGTTAGAGCATAACCCCCTGTCTTTCGTCGGTTAGGCACCGCCTTCGAGGTTATGTATGTAACGTTATAGGGGTCCTCTTTCGCTATGGCTCTGCATTTGTTGCTATTTGATACGATAAATCTCGTCTCAGTTCGTCGTAAAAGATGAGAGCGTTCAATACAATAGCGCTTCTAGCAACCACTGTCTTTGCGCATAAACCTTTCCAGAATGCAGACCCACTATGGTACAGCGATGCGAACAGGACCTGCCGACTTGAAGCAAAAATAACAAGCCCTTTTTGGCTTCATCGGTGGATTGGCACTTACTACAATGGCACTATCGTATGTAGATGTTCTATTGCACGCTCATATTCGAGATTCGATTGCGTCCGAAGTATGACGCTCGATATAAGGCAGATATATAGTACCTTTTGCTAACATCTACTGTAACTGCAGGAAGTCACAGTAGATGTCCCAAGTGACGGCCTTTGTGGGAATCAGCGTACTCATTTCTACGAGACTTACACCGGTGTTTTGTCCCTCCTCGATGTTGGGCCAAATCCTGACCATGACTACGGGATAATCTTTGTTAATCCATTCATTTTTTTGTTAGATGGCTGGGCTCCCGATACAACGCAGACTAGCCTCTTAGCCAACCTCACCCGTCCAGCATATCTCCCACCGGCTGTCAAACTTGAAATGGAGAGTGTAATGAATTTCCGAGAACAAAGCGCCGATTTCCTACCCTGGGACCTACAGCCTGACCTCCTCTGGCCTACCTGCGAAGTCGTCAACACAAATATAAGTACGGCTTCTGGCTACAACTTTATCTGCCGCTGTCGGGGAGATCTATTTGACTCCGGCCAGTTCTCCCTTCCAATTAGCACCTGCAACCACTCGAACATCGCACCCTTTGTAGCAATGAACGGCATGAACCTTTATGGCAATACGGATACCCTGCGCGGAACCTTTAATGAGAAGTCTGCAGACTTTGAATGGATCTCAAGGTTTTATGGCTGTTTCACAACGGATTCTCTCAAACAGCGTTCTACATACTACTGCGAGGATAGATTCTCGCAAACTGGCACTTTCACCATGAAATTCAAGGGCAACGTCGATGCTGAGAACAGCCATCAGATGGTGCTAGGGCCAGGAAACAATATTTCCTGGGTGGAGGATCCGAAGAAGTCGAATGTTACCAATTTCTGTGCTGCGGCGCTAAATGAGGACCAAAATGTGACTCAAACTGACGAGGACCTGGGTGTAAGCCTTCATACTACAACGTGGATGGCAGCTGCTATTATAGTTGGCTGGAGTTTGGTCTGGGTTAATTACTTGTGAGCGTTTCTTACCATTGATACCTGGCTGTATTCCAGGTGATCAGTTTGGGGTCCGGATTGGCTCGCGCACTGATGGGGTCCAAGAACGGTAGGAGCGGAATAATTTTTGGGGGGTTTGAATTGCAAATAATGTTGGAGATATCAGATAGTGAAATATATGTAGTATGTTATAGATGGTAGAACTTCCTGAGCTTCTGAGAACTGAATGCCGTGTTCTATTTAAAGACAGGGTCGATCATTAGCTAAGCAAGCTAGCTCCGACGGTTCCTGAAGGTCGCAAGGCTGAAAGGCTGACGGGGTTCGAGAACACCGAGATTGCCAGGGAAAGCAGAAAGGCAACACCAACGGCCTTCCTCGATAATGATCATATGGCGATATTAGGTATTACCGTGCCGGCCCTCAAGAAGCTTGCGGTGCCATTTGTTTGCGGTCTCATCGCGTTTCTGTCACTCAGCTCGCAATATCTGTTCTACCACCTCGAGCCGGGGCCACTGACGGCAACAGAAGCAGCATGGTTCAACTCTCTCGTCTTTTGCATATGGTATACATATGCAAGAGCTTGCCGCGTTGATCCCGGGAGACTGCCAAAGAGTTTGACAGAGGGTGGTGCGCAAGATGGGGCAGAAACGGCGAAGGACGCGGATGCACCGGCGAATGTCCAACGTGCCGGCAAGTGGTGCAAAAAATGCGATGCTGTGAAGCCTCCTAGGGCCCATCACTGTCGTCAGTGTAATCGGTAAGTACCTGTCCTGTCGCGATGAGGCTACTGCCAAAGATAAACTAGATACTAATGCGCCACGCAGCTGCATTCCAAAGATGGACCATCACTGTCCATGGACATCCAATTGCGTCTCGCACACCACCTTCCCTCACTTCATTCGTTTTGTATTCTATGCGGTAGTATCTATGGGAGTCCTGGAGTACCACCTCTTCAACCGCGGCTACATCGTCTACCAAAACCGCAACCTGCCATCCTACCTCGGGCCCTCCCCCTACGCCCTAGCTCACCTAGTCATCCTCTTCGCAACTAACTCCCTCGCCCTCTTCATCCTCCTCGTCCTTCTCGTCAGCGCCGGCAACTCCCTCGCCATGAACACCACCATGATCGAATCCTGGGTGATCGAGCGCCACGAGTCCCTCGCCAACAAAGCGCGCTACCACGGCGGCTTCGTGCACGGCCCCGGCGGGCGCAGGATCCGCATCAGGAAGCAGGAGTTCCCCTATGACATCGGCATCTGGCAGAACCTGGTCCAAGGGATGGGGACCCCGAACGTCCTGGCCTGGTTCCTGCCGTTTGCGGGCGACCCGGGTAATGAGACCGGGTGGGAGTTCCCGGTTAACGGGTTCGAGGACCCGGATGTGACATGGCCGCCGCCGGATCCGGATCGTATGGCGCAAGAGCCGTGGACGAGGGGAGAGGGGGAGAGGAAGGAGGGGTTCTTGCACGGGGATGGAGGGGACGAGGTGCAGGAGTTTAGGAGGCGGCAGCAGCTGGATTATGAGAAGAGGGGACTGGTTGGGAGGGGTCTGGAGGGGCGTAACAGACAGGTTAGTGGGGCGCCAGGGAGCTATGACTGGCTTGAGCTGGATGGGGAGGAGGAGGGTAGTGAATACGAAGGCCAGGATGAAGACGCGGGTGGGAGTGACGGATGGTTCAATTCTGATAGAGATAGACTGAGAGACTACGGAGTGGATGAGGAAGCGGAATTGGTTGATTGGGAAGAGGACGACGATATTCCTCTTGGCGAGCTACTGAGAAGACGGCGTGGCCGTGTAGCTGAGGCTTCATAATAGCAATGTAATATCATGGAATCTGTTTCTTTGTCTCTACTTCTGAGTAACTAGCTCATTAATTGTAGCCGTGAGTGATTGGACGCCATTATTTTAACCATGATTACTGGAAACGCCTCTATTGCGCACAGTCTCTCTTCAAACATTTTGGGTGGCAGGAGTAGGGCTGAAGAGGTGGATACATGATAAGTGGCAAAGTAAACAAGGAAAGAGATTCCCATCCTAAGCACGGCACATGACGATCCCGGTTTGGCTGCAAAGTGGAGCAAAAATCTGTTTACAATGTTTTTTTAGACGGGTTTTGCCTAGCGGATTCCTGTTTCCGGCCACCAAACGAGGAACCATGTCTTACTAGTAAACCCTCAAAAACCAGCTCCCATCGTAAAGATAAGCAAAGATCATAGAACCTACCATGTCATAGTCCCCTCCTGCCTCGACTAAACAATCCTCTAAGCCAATCCTCAGGTTTATACTGTATAGCAGACGTGATCCGAGCCTCCCAGCCACCGCGAACATCACATCTCTCACAGCCCCGAAACACGAGCAACATTCGCTACAACCTCCAAGGAACAGCGACGTAAGTGGGCGGCGCGGAATCGGCACTACGTTAGCTCCGCACGGTCCAATCCCATACCAGTTTCGCCAACCCCCTCCCCACCAGTGTTTCTAAATTCAGCACTGGACAGCCAATCAGTCGTCGCCAAGAGCGAAACCCCAGCCTCGTATCTGCCAAGAGATGCGATTTGGCAGGCTATCGGCGATTGCTGGCATGGTAACGGACTTCCTCGTACCGGGACCCCGCTATGACGAGTGAACTGTGTGCAGCGGGAGAAAGAAAATGTCAGGGCGGGGTTGCTGGGATACGGTATAAGATAGACGCTGGAGGGCTTTGGGTGTGCTGGCTTGTGTGATGATATTGTCTTGATCAGGTCGTGCCTTCCGTTAAAAACATTCGCTACTCCAAAACCCCAGAGGAAAAATAAATAAATAAGAGGATTTAACAAAGTTCTCTTCTCAAAACACCATCGTTGGAAGGATTCGGACCTGACTCGGGGACTTCAAAGAACTGAAGACATTTTCTGCAAAAATCTGTGGACAGACACCAACTCGACATTCTCAAAATGCAATTCTCCAGCCTCATTACACTCGCCCTCGTCGGCATGGTATCAATGGTGGCAGCACGCCCAGTCATTTGTGCAGAGGTATGTCTACTTCTCCTACAATACAGCAATATTCGTTACTAACAATCGACACAGAAAACCCTCGATGGCATCCTCCTCGGCCGCCTGCCCAAAAACGCCTGCTGCTCCTACGGCTCCTGCGTCGGCGACGTGAACGTCTCCGGTGGCTGAAAATAGCCCCGTCAAGAGAATGAAATATAAATAAAATACGAAAACAAATACACATCACAAAATCAGCATTATAATGGCGTCAAATTATTGGCTTGGAGGGAGGCGTTACGAAATCAACAGCATGTATTCAGTCAGCGGAGTTTTTACTGGATATTTTACATGGAAAGGAGGCAGGGCAACATGGAGGGGGAACAATGGACGCATAACGGAATCACGGATAATACGGAATATGGGGATTTAGAAAGGCGGCGGCGGAATATGGGAGAGTGCGCTATATGCCCAGTTGTGGCTTTAGTTGGCAACCCATGAGGTAGATAGAACATAAGCTACAGATCACACAATACGAGCATATCAGTAGTCCGCAGTGGCTTCAACCGCATTCGTTCCTGTGCAGCTTTAGGTGTGATATCGGGATTGGTTACTCGGGTTGCTCGGTTCGTAGCGTTGATGTTGTGCATTCGTATTCAGCGGCGCTATGAGGCTGCAGATGGTTTAATGCGGCTGCTAGACTGGATGGAAACTTGTATTTATATATGCTTGGATTGGCTACCATTGAATCGGATATGTCGATTCGGTTTCTTGCGGGGTATCAACAGCTCGCAGATCTTATCGCAGCAATGCTTGTTAATAGTAGCTGTTGTGTTATATAATGGTTTGGTCACCTAAGTTCTTATCCCAAAGGAAAAATTATATTGTTAGTATAAAAATATTCACATGGACTAAAATTATTACATTACTAACTAGACACCCATAAATTAATATATAGGGATAACTTCAACCAGCCTCAAATGTAAACATCAATCCCCAAGACCCTTATTCTGCGCAAGTATGCGAAGTCGAAATCCCCCCCCTCTTTGACGTCATATTCGAGATAAGAAAGGCAGGCACAATCGTGGTCCGATAAGCGCTGTACCTGAACGATATCTTGACGAGCCTCTCCAACTTCCTTGCATCAACACCAAGACGTTGCACAGTTGCTCCTTCCGTCGATAATCGAATTGCTTGTAATGAACGAGATGTATTCTCGCCGAAGCCCTTGAGTCATGGCCCGGGATATCGACCTCTCCCCGCCTTAGTTCTGTACATGGAATCGAGCGTAACGCCTTTACACACACCAGCCTCTGTCACCATGGGGAAACTCACTTCTCACTCATTGAGGCTTCCGAGCAGATGGCGCTTTCAGTGGCGAGATGCAGTTATTCTGCTACTTGTCATTCTGATCTGTTTTTCGTACACGGCTTCAATCCCCGCTTTTGAATCCAAGATTGGATCGGACGATCTGTTCGCCAAGGCGAACATCGTGCTTGAGAAAGAGGATGGAGCACAACATGGCACAAACCTAACAATGATACCTGGAAGCAAAAAAGATGGAAATACCTTGGAGCCACTTATTAATGCAGTCGACGTTATGCAAACCCACTACTTCCAGGTCTGGGCAGGACTCTGGCCAACAGCAATCGACTGGACATCAGCCGTCACCGCGACCCATATAGCAGCCGCCATGAGTACAGTCTCATCAGCGACGAACTACGTACTACAGCCCAGATTCGGAGACTATGCTCTGATACTGGGCACCGAGTCACTCATCAACAGATTCATGTCACATCTGATGGGCTTCTACTTCGGCCAAGATGCATTGACTCTCAGGAGCGAAGCATACGACGACATGCTGTGGGTGGTACTGGAGTGGTTAGAGGCCATCAAATTCGTCGACTCCCACTCAACTGAACTTCTCTACGCCGAGGGTCTGCCATCTTGGTACGGCGAAGAATGGATCCCCGGCTTCGCGCACCGTGCTAGGATTTTCTGGGACCTGGCTTCGAGTGGTTGGGATGTATCAGCTTGTGGAGGGGGGATGGTCTGGTCTCCTTACCTGCTGCCTTACAAGAATGCAATCACGAACCAGCTTTTCATTACGGCTTCCATATCTATGTACCTCCACTTCCCCGGCGACGACAACGCATCCCCCTTCCAAGCTGGAGAAAACAGCAGCGCCTCGCTAGCGCCAATGGGAAAGAAAGATCAAAAATTCCTGGACGCAGCGATAGTAGGGTACGAATGGCTCGCCTCGTCAAATATGAGAAACGCAAAGGGATTATACATTGATGGCTTCCACATCAGCCATAACAGACACCATGGACATTCCGGAGACCGGCACATGAAATGCGATATCCGTAATGAAATGGTATACACCTACAACCAAGGCGTCCTTCTCTCCGGCCAACGCGGACTCTGGGAAGCGACAGGGTCGAGAGGGTACCTCGAAGATGGCCACGCTCTGATATTCAGCGTCATCAACGCCACAGGCTTTGACCTCGACACCCAGAGCGTATACACCGAAGCCGCCGTGACCACCAACTCCACTCACCCCTGCCTAGGAAAATGGCACGGCATCGGCCGCCACGGGATCCTAGAGGAAGCATGCGACGCCTACGGCTCCTGCAGCCAAGACGCGCAGACCTTCAAAGGGATATTCTTCCACCACTTCGCTCTATTCTGCCAGCCTTTGCCTCCCTACGTCATCAAGCCCGGGGAGACAGTCGATATACCGACACTAGAAAAATTGAAAGCTTGGCACGTACAGAAATGCAGAGGCTACGGGGCGTGGGTCCGGAGAAATGCAGCAGCAGCGAAGGAGACGCTGGATTCGGAGGGGAGAGCCGGGATGTGGTGGGGTGCGCATCTTGCGAGTGCGTGGGGCGCGAACGGGGAGGGGGGAGGAGAGGTGCCGGAGGGGGCGGTGGATTATAGGAATTTGGGCGTTCCGAGGGATGGGGTTTGGAGGTATGGAAGGGTGGTGGAGGGTGCGAAGATGGGGGAGAAGGTTGCGGGGAGGATGGTAAAGGATGCGAATGAGAGGGGGAGAGGGAGGACGGTGGAGACGCAGGGGGGGTTAGTTGCTGTGCTGAGGGCGGCGTGGGAGGCGGCGGAGAGGGAATCATGAATGTGCATTTTTTATATAGAAGGGGCTTGAAATGGGGCTTGGGATTGAGAATGGGGCTAGCATAAATAGATGATATCTGGGCGGTTATCTGCATTACACGGAAGGCGGCCTCGGCATTTATTATACAGAGCGGGTTCGCGGGTGGGAAGGAGCCGCGGCGAACGGGGATAAACGGCACACACACAATTGCTAGGTTATTAGAAAGTCGATAAATGAGCTTGATTTACTAGGATATCGTTATTATTCCGCGGGTACCTTTTTTTAAGGTTGGGGTTTTTGAGTCTTGTGTGTTTGGCCGCCTGTTGCGAGGACCGATCGCCGGGGCCAGCCGAGGCTATGCATGGGGCCGTGAGAACCGGTTGTGGAGCGGGGCTATCTATGATTGAGAGGTATGGAGCTGTGGTGATGTGGAGGAGGGGGCTTGGCGGGTGGTGGTTTTGGTGGTATCGTGGCTTGGTTCGGTGGATGTAGTTGTATAATTATCACAGTTTATAGGGTGGTGGTAGAGTAGATCAGAAAACGTTTGTGTACTGTAAGAAGTGGCATATCGCATTCAAATAAAAGGCCTGCTATCAATACAATTTAATCCAACAAACACCCCCCTTCTTTTCCTCCTATCATCATCATATCTAACCATCTAGATCTCCAACGTAACCTTCTGTCCCTTAACCCTCCCAATAACCTGACTAGGCGCATACTTAGGGATCACCTCATCATCATGCAACATCTCAAACTCCTCAGTAGCATCCTTCCCCATGAAATTCATAATCGCCTGCGGTCCACCGGGGTGCTCATCAAGCCAATCAGAGAGATCCATCACGACGCCCTTGACGACGACCCAGAGGTCGCCCTTGGTGTTGTGCTTAGCCACCTCCTCGAGGGTGTACTCCTTCTCTGGGATGGAGAATTTCGCTGGTGCGGCAGCGGCGGCGGGGGCGGGGGCAGCAGCGGCTTGAGCGGATGCAACAGGCGCGCCGGCACCGGATGCGCCGTCCCAGGTGACGGAGACGCGGCCGGGCTGCGAGGGGTCAATGTGCAGGGAGATCTGGCCAAGACGCTGGTTTGCGCCTCCAGCGCTCTTAAGAGTCTCCTGGAAGAGGTAGTTTGCAGCGGTATCACCAGCGACGCGACCGTAGACGACGCAGCCGAGGAGGGAGGAGCCACCGAGGCGGTTAGCGCCGTGGACGCCACCGGCGAGCTCACCGCAGGCGTAGAGGCCCTCGAAGGGCTTGCCCTCGGAGTTGAGGATCTGGGCCTGGTCGTTGATCTCGATTCCGCCCATGGTGAAGTGGAGGACGGGCTCCATGACGGAGACGTAGAAGTAGTCGTCTACATTTACGGGGCCGTTGTGGAAGAACTTCTTGCCGTAGGGGTCCTTGTCCTTGCCGTCGGCGATGGAGTTGTAGGCGGTGAAGGTGCTCTGGAGGTGCTGGGGGGTGCAGCCGATTTCCTTGGCGAGTTCCTCGCCGGTCATCTTCTTCATTAGGCCACGGCCGGCGTAGTGGCGGGTGTGGAAGTCGAGGACGTTGGAGGCTTTGGAGTTGAGGACGAGGCGGACGGGGAACTTGCCCTTCTCCTTCTCCTTCCACATCTCGCCGGAGACGTAGTCACGGTGGCCGAGCTCGTCGCAGAAGCGGTTGCCGTCGCCGTTGAGGAGGAGACCACCTTCGCCGCGGAGGGCCTCGGCGGCGAGGAACTTCCACTTCGAGTTGGGGTCCTTGGGGTCGACCAGGCCGGTGGGGTGGACCTGGACCTTGTCCATGTCGATGCCGTTGCCGCCGATGGCCATGACCATCTTCTGTCCGTCACCGGTGGCGTGCACGCCGTTGGTGGAGGAGAGGTTGAAGGTGTCGGGCCTGTGCTTCTTGAGGAGGGAGGTCTCGGTGAAATCGGCGGCGTAGCCACCGGTCGCGAGGACGACGGGGCCATCGAGCACGGCGGGCTTGCCTTCGAACTCGTATGTGACACCGGTGATCTTGTTGCCCTCCTTGTTGACGGCGGTGACGCGGGCCTTCTTGATGATTTGGACGCGCTCAGGCTCCTTCTCGGCGAGCTCCTCGAGACGCACCATCAAGGCGTAGGTGATGGCCATGCCGGGGAACTTGGCATCGTGACCTCTGTGAGTTCTTGGCTCGGAGTGTCCTCTGTGATGAAATGTTAGTAAGAGTCACATGCTAATATGAGGCTGAGAATACGGACCCAAGACGGGAGACGAGAGTCAGGTCCAGGTTGAACTCGTCTTGCAGCCACTCAACAGCCGCAGCGGACTTGTATGTGAGGACCTTGATGAGATCTGGCCTGGCCTTATCTCTCGCGGACTTGAGGGTATCGTTGTAGAAGAGCTTGACGGAATCTGGGATCTTCTGGTCGACCTGTGTCCTGGTGAGGGCACCGTTGATGCCGGAAGTGGCCTACGGGGCGGAATTAGTAACTTGGTATGAGGTTAATTGAAGCAATAGAACTTACCTTTGTCGAGTTTCCACCGAAGAAGCCCTGCTTATCGAGGACAACGACGTTTCCGCCATTGAGGTAGATGGTATGCGCGGCACTGAGACCGGACACTGTAATGACATCAGCGGGAGCTCAAAGCCGAGCCGAGCGGAGATGTTGTAAAGAAGCACTTACGTCCTCCGCCAACGACAATGATTCTTGGTGCCATTGTTGTGATTTTGGGTATAATGTACGAGATAGGAGAAAATGGGAAATGGGTATGATATTTGGGAGGTGGAGGGGAAAAGAGAGTCAAGAGGAATGTGGATGGGTTTTGTTCGCCCGACCTACCTCTCTTCCCCCACAAGCGTTTGGGTATCTCCACCGTGGGACTACCGAGGCACTCCATAAGTTCCCTCCCCCACTGGGGTAAGCGCGGCTGGGGGAGCGAATGGCCGTGCCGATTTCTGTCAGCAGATCAGGTGACTAGCCGGACGCAAGCAGAGCAAGGTATATACACATGTTATACACATGCTATACATGGGATCAATGGGATTAATGGTCTACAAATATCTACAATAAACAATAATACAGCTAATAAGCCACATGCAAACGGTTAATGGTAAAATAAATTTTGTATATTCATTTGCCGTTATTTTGCATGATATTTATAATATTTCTTTCATCGGTGTACACTCACCCTGACTTGCTCATACTATGCAAGCCCTTTATGCCTTCGGGGTATTCTTTCCCAGGCCTACACCCACCCTCACCCGCAAACGCCCACCTAACCTAACGCCCACCTCTCACCCTCACCCACCCTACACCCACCTTTACACCCACCTACCACATAATCGTACGAGTAATAGGTGCCCATAATAGTGACATTGCCCCCTCCCACATTTTGCGGGGACGCCAAGTATCACGCATGTGAAGAAAGAGCGAAATGTTGGAGAAAGAGAGAAAAAGACCGGAGCCCGCACCTCCCCGCACACGTTACTCCTTGGTTACCCCTTACACCCCTGCTTGCTTCGGTCGTACTTGTCCCACAAGTAGCAAAGAAGTACACATACTACCTACACATTAACTACCCCGTAGTAGTAGGCTCAACGCACTCACCAGTATTTTTGCCCCAACCAATCTCCGGCTCCCCCATTTTCTCCAGGTTTGGTGGTGGAGTTTGGCAGGAGGGAGCACGCACCGGCAAGCACCACCGGACACCACACCACCTTGAATCGCACATCATGTATCGGTGTTAGGTACCGCCGCCTGCTACCGTTACCACCAGCCTCATACAGTCATGCAGCACAACACAACACAACACAACCGCAGCTGGCATGTGAAAGGAGGCTCATTAATGTATGTGTAATGTAACATCTGAGAATCATGTATGATATTTGAAGTCACCCATCATAAGCTGCAGCAGAGTGATTGCAACAGTTATATTATATTATCGGGTTTGTCCCATATCTCGCAAGTTCTTCCTTTTCCAGTCATTCAGACGAGCTCCATTCAGGCACTTGGAGTCAGCTACGTCACGTCAGTATTTGGAAACCATGAGTGATATTCCAGTCACCCATTCTGCAACAAGATGATTTCAACAATTATAGTTCAATAATTCTATCTTATTGTCGCCCTTTAAAATCTTGCATTCCCTTCCCCAGCCATTCAGCCATCCAGCCATTCACTCCCCGCTGAGTCAGTTACGTCACGTCAGTATTCGTATCGTACAAATTGATATGGCCGCGATTATTCCCACGCCCATAGCCCGCTAAATATCCCCCCAAACGCCAGAACCAGATATATCCCATATTGCTAATCGTAAAATTCATCATCACATTCTTTGCGAGCCTTTACGCGTAGTTTCGAGCGCCCTTCAAGATCCAGACTTGCCCATTTGCCACCTTGCTCGCAACGCTTGTAACTTCGATGTTCCCTGGCTGAACCTGTTGAGGAGGATAGTTAGTTGATGCCCTGCTGGATAAGGGTATGGCGATGCTATGACTTACAATCCTTTTGCCATCCTTCGTCTCCCACCACACCTCTGTGCCACCAAGAGTCTTCATTTTGGCTCCCTCTGGCCAAGGGCTTTCAGGCACAATATGCTCTTCGACAAATTGCCTAAGGTTGGCATGGGCCCTGTCCTCCCCAGGCTTGCCCTCATATGCGTCTGCGCCTAATCTGTTGTAGTCCTCGTTTGACTCCCATGGCTTTCGCGGAAGCCCGGTGATAGCGCTATTCAAAGGTGCCAGAACTGTCGTATTCTGTTGTCCGTCGGACAGACGCTTACTGATAGCCTCAATATCCCGTGTGAATCCAGCGAAAATATTGATAGACCGATCGCGACCAAGCACGTCGCAGAGGATGACGGAACCGCCTTCTGGCGGGGTTGAGGCGGACGGATCCGACGCCGCTGGAGGCATCACCGGCCCGATATTGTCCATGAAAGGATTCTGTACGTATTTTGCAGAAACAGAGTATATCGAAATAGCTCCAATAAGTAGTGTAAGGGCTCCTGTCGACCGCATTTCGTTGTTGTCAAGTTGGTTGAGTATCGAAGAGGCCTTGGTGATCGATCCACACGTAACCGGAACCATAACTCCGATATGGGAAGAGTATGACGACGTTTCGGCTCGCTTAGTCTCCGCCCGCGAGGCTGCGAAACTCTCTTCCCCAGCGTCAGGGCAGACTATTCGGAAATAGGGTAGGGAAGGAAAACAGCCGCGTCGACATCTCTCTGTAAATTATTTGTATGATTAAGACATAAACTCTGCTATAATAAACTGTACCCAGAGTCCAAAGCACTGATTTACGGTTCTCAGAGACCCTCAACGTGTATTTGCGTCACAGGTACTCTCCGGGGAGGCTGCGGTTTGCACGACTTGCACCACGCTAAGAGCGGTATTTTCCGCTGGCCAGCGGGTTTGAGATCTCCCTACTCAAGAGACAACCCTCACCGGGAACTCAAGCTTCAAAAGAATCATCATACAACAGACTCCTTTAAGGCCATGGTTCTCGCTGCATGAGCGCCATCGGCATATCTTAGATCTTTTACCGGGTTTGCTCAGGCACCTCCGATCGATCGCTGCGAAGTAGTCTCTTCGGCTCAGCATTCACGATACAAAAATCAGCTCTCCTGACGCAACAGTGAGCCGCTGATTCACTCAGGGAGAACACTTCAGTGTCTCTTATATTGCGTCGGCAGTATCTCTTCCGACCCTCTATAAGTTATCAACTGCTCATGCTCAACATTCGCTGACATGAACAACCAACCACCACAACCCCCCTCGGGGCTCGATCGCGAGCGGGAGCTCGAAGAACAGCATCTGCGCGAGCAGCAGCATATCATGAGGCAACAAGAGGAGATGGCGCAGCGTCGCGACCACGAGGACCGCGAAAGACATCGTCGGGATCAACAACAACAACAATACCAATCGGTGCCTCAACACCAGAACAACACCGGCACGATCCCAATCCATCAGCCGGTCGCATCGCGTCTCGCCGGCGCCATCCACAGTCCTGGTGGGCTTCTCGCCAACCATAACGGCTCATCTCAGCCTGGTCCATTGGGTGCGCCGACGGGTCCTGGGAATGCGTTCGGCGGTCCTTTGCACGCCGAGGCAAACCGATCAATCCAGCCGCACAATCAGCAGCAGAATCCCGCGGCCCAGCAGCAACATCAGATCTTTGGACCAAATATCATAAATCACGTCGTTGGGCAGGCGGCTCCTATCGGAGTCAATCAGGCCGCTGCGCCTGGGTTTGGAGGTCCCCTCCAGCCTGAAGCTGCTGCTCGCTCGATGCAGCAGATGCCGTTTGGTGGCCCTGGTGGAGCTGCGCATCCTGCACAGGGTGCCCCGGCGTTGGGACAGGGACAGCAGCCGATTTTAAATGTGAGTTTCCTTTGTTGCAAACAGCGACAATTACCAGTTCCGAAGTCTATCGCGTTTTGGCGTTTGCGTGGAGCTGTAGTGGCTACATGGTGGCCTTTCGTCATGACTCCGATCGCCCAGACACTGTCCCGCTTCATGGGGCAACAATCGCCATCATTACTGCAGAAGACACTGACATTATATTCTTCAGGACGCGTTAAGTTACCTTGATCAAGTCAAGGTTCAGTTCGTCGACCAGCCGGATGTATACAATAGGTTTCTCGATATCATGAAAGATTTTAAGAGCCAAGCGTAGGTCTTCTCGCCAACCCCACCAATGCCCCCTCGGCCTCCATTTCATAGCTAACATCATGGAAAACAGTATCGACACTCCTGGCGTCATCAACCGAGTATCGGATCTGTTTGCAGGGCATCCGAACCTTATCCAAGGATTCAATACTTTCCTGCCACCGGGGTACCGAATTGAATGCGGCGCTGGCAACGACCCAAATACCATCCGTGTAACGACACCCATGGGGACAACCGTCCAGTCCATCACTGGAGCTGGCCGTGCCCTTCCTGATGGGCCCCAGGCCGGTGCCAACGGCGGATACTACCCAGCACAAAGAGGAAATGGCAATAACTGGCAACAACCACAACACTCCATCGAGAGTCCTGAAGCTGTGTTCAGCCCACAAGCTCGCAACGGCGTGCCACCGTATGCCCAAGCCCAGGCGCCGAACGCCGTGTACGAATCACAACAGGCGGCTGTGAATGCTCATCAGCAAGAACAGCGGGGTGTATCTCAGCTTCAGAGTGCCATTGCAACCGCCACCGGCCACCCTGTCGCGAGGAACGCGTTGACTCCTACGCCAACTGCCCAAGGTGCCGGCATGAACGGAGCTGCAGCCCAGCAACCTGGTGTTGAGAAGCGTGGTCCTGTCGAATTCAACCACGCAATAAGCTATGTGAACAAGATAAAGGTTTGTAGCTGCCCAGTGTCATTCAAAAAAAGTTATTAATAGTGTACAGAACCGCTTCCAAGATAAGCCAGAGATCTATAAGCAATTCCTTGAGATTTTACAGACATATCAGCGGGAGTCGAAGCCAATCCAGGACGTCTATGCTCAAGTCACTACATTGTTCGGCACTGCGCCTGACCTTCTAGAGGACTTCAAGCAGTTCTTGCCTGAGTCTGCTGCCCAGGCTAAGGCTGCTGCTGCGAAGGCTGCCGAGGACGCTGCAGCCATTGGTCTTGCTGGAGTATCGCAGGCACCACAGCCTCTTCATGTTGCCCGTGGGGAACAGAAGTTACCTCCCGTCGGGAATTTCTTGCCTCCAAGCACCAGCAAAGAGGGTAAGAAGCGGCCACGTCCGCCGAATGCACCAGCGCCGGTCCCGATGGGTGCTCTGGGAGACGCAGCCGCTAGCCGGGCGTCTATTGGGCAAGCAGGGAGTGCAAACAAAGTAAGTTGTATCCTAGCGAATTCACTGCCCGCTTAAGCTTTATAACTAACAAAACTCCACCCACAGAGGATGAAGACCTCGCATGGTACAAGAATGGTTGAAGGTGCACCTGCTGTCTCTCCAACACTTACTCCTCAAAAACCCCAGCCCATGTCGCCACTCATGTCGATTGCTACGCAACAATCTGAGGTGGCCTTCTTCGATAAGGTGAAGAAGTATCTGAGCAACAAACAGATCTTTGCTGAGTTCTTGAAACTCTGCAACCTCTTTTCACAAGACCTCATTGACAAGAACGTGCTCGTGCACAAGGTCAGCAACTTCATTGGCCAGAATGCTGAGTTGATGGACTTCTTCAAACGCTTTGTCAACTATAGCGGACCTGAGGAGGTTATTGAGAACCGCCCCAGAGCTCCAACTGGGAAGGTCTCTTTGAGCAACTGCCGTGGCCTAGGGCCTAGCTATCGTCTGCTCCCCAAACGGGAGCGCCTTAAGGCATGCAGCGGTCGTGATGAGATGTGCTACTCTGTTCTCAACGATGACTGGGCATCCCATCCAACTTGGGCGTCTGAAGATTCTGGATTTGTCGCTCATCGCAAGAATCACTTCGAAGAAGGCCTCCACAGAATTGAGGAGGAGCGACACGATTACGACTTCAACATTGAAGCAAATGCCAAGGTCATCCAACTACTTGAGCCTATTGCTCACCAGATCCTCAACCTTCAGGCACATGAGATGCCTACTTTCAGGATGCCATCTGGATTTGGTGGCCAGAGTCAGTCTATCTACAAGAGAATCTTCAAGAAGATTTACGGGACTGAGAAGGGCAACGAGGTTGCTGCAGACTTGTTCAAGGATCCGATCGCAGTTGTTCCAGTTGTCCTTGCTCGTCTCAAGCAGAAGGATGAGGAGTGGAGATTCACGCAGCGTGAGTGGGACAAGGTTTGGCACGTCCAGACCCAGGCGATGTACCTCAAGAGTCTCGACCACATGGGGATTTCCGTGAAGGGAGCCGACAAGAAGCTCCTGGCACCCAGAGCCATGACAGAGCTTATCCGCAACAAGCATGAAGAGCAGAAGCGCCAACGAAGCCTGACATCCAATGTCCCGCGCTATCAGTTCCTGTACACTCTGGATGACGACGATGTAATCATCGATGTTGTCCGGTTTGCGATTCTCTACGTCATGAACGCAAACCAGCATAGTCCTGCTGAAAGAGATAGGATCGCGGATTTCTTGGAAGATTTCGTTCCTACTTTCTTTGGCATCTCTGTTGACACCGTTCGTGACCGCGTCAAGGATATCTCGAGAGTCTCACCAGATGAGGAAATGGAGGACACGACCCCCGCGGAACTGTCCAACGGCCGCAGCAGCCGCCGCGCAAATGGCAAGACGGACCACAACCTTCTACGCGGCGTTCTCGAGCGCGGCAGAAACGGCACCAGGGGCCGTGGCCAGAAGGAGAGCAGCATTGCCTCCGGAAGCAAGGAGTCGACTCCTGACACTGGGTCGATTGCCGAGGATGAGGAAACTGCTGGAGACCCTATGGATGAGTCTGGTTCCGGCGAGGCCCAGAATGAGCGCTGGCTAGGCCGTCCCCCGAGTGCCGCGGCACTCCAAGGCGCACCGCTTGAGGCGTCTGATTTCGAGTTGAAGGCTGATCAGCCGTTCTATCGCGAGTGGTACAGCTTGTATGCCAACCAGACTATCTTCCAGTTCTTCAGCATCTTCGAGGTGCTGTATCGTCGCTTGAAGGCTCTCAAGGATGGTGAGGCGGCTGTCGCGGAGGAGGTGCGCCGCATCAAGGCTCCTAAGCCCGCGAAGGAGATTGGCCTGCTTGAGGAGCGCAATGATTGGTTTTCTCAGGATTCTTCTGAGACTTACTACAATCGGGCTCTTATGGTTATGGAGGAGTTTGTACTTGGTGACGTTGAGGAGGTCAAATACCAGGACTTCCTTCGTACCTATTACCTCCAGAGGGGATGGGCGCTGTACACGATCAGTGATCTTCTGAAGAACATTTGCCGATACGCTACTAC
Organism: Pseudogymnoascus verrucosus; assembly: GCF_001662655.1. NCBI lineage: Eukaryota > Fungi > Ascomycota > Leotiomycetes > Thelebolales > Thelebolaceae > Pseudogymnoascus > Pseudogymnoascus verrucosus. Next base: position 40,668 of record NW_017263703.1, read on the forward strand.
TTGTTCTTCAACCGATAGCAAGGAGAAGACGCCATTGATCATCAACAGCTTCTTGACCAACCGCACCAAAGACGAGACGACTTTCAACCAGGAGATTGACCTCCGCAAGAAGGTTGAGAAGATCGTCGGAGATGCTGACATGTACCTAATCAGATACGTAAGTAGCATCCTAAGACTATTTTCTAGTTACAAGCTAACCCCCTACAGTCCCCCAAACGCCGCCAGGCCACAACCCAACTCATCACCAAAGACGAATCCACCTTCGACCTCACTGACATGGAGCGCAAAGACCGCTGGAAATACTACACCTCCTCCTTCGTGCGCATCGAGCCCACCGAGGGCGTCCCCCTCGACCGCATCCGCCGCTCCGTCCTCACCCGCAACCTCTCCCCCCACGAAACCGACTCCGACTCCGGCCTGCTCTCTCAATCGCGCAAGCCCCTCCTCTGGGCCGAAGACCTGACTCTCCGCATCTGCGTCAACACGTACCGCCTCACCTACAAGACGGGCACGTCGGAGTGGTTCGTGTACTCTGATGGCGTGCAGGATGAGGTCGCGGCGCGGCAGACGACGGAGAAGCGCAATCAGAGGTTTAGGGAGAAGTTTGAGATGAATAGTAGGTGGATGGAGAATAAGAGCCAGCAGGAGGTGCAGAAGACGAATGAGGACTTTAAGAAGTGGATTAGTGAGGGCCCGGCTGCTGCGGAGTGAGCGAGCGGAGCTAGGGGTTCGAGTTGGTCTATTTATTGGGTTTTCGTGGATCTGTGTAAGCTTCATAAGGCGTTTGCGGATTCTTTTATGCGGGTTGGGATGATATACGATGGGCTGGCTGTACGGAGGCTTATTTGTATACTTGAGGGAGGCCAAAAGGCAGAATGGGGAAGACATCGATCGGACTGCGTCAAGCCTCTTTTCCCACCTTGAGGCATCGAGGGTTTGAACAAACTACTGGCGCTTCCCATGTGTTTCTGGGTACGGACGGACGGTGGTGTCTCCAAAGAATCAGGACGAGGCGTTTTTTTCTCTTTCTAACAGTTTTTGTTAACTCGCTTCTTCCTTCACACGAATGGTTTTGTTGTTGTCGGCTACTTTTTGGTTTTGGTTTTTGCTGCTTAATAAGGAGAGCTACTGTTTGTTTAGACTACGAGTTGCGGTGCCTTTTTCTCTTTTGCTCTCTACATAGTATCAGATAGTTTTCACAGGAATTGAGGAGGTTTCGATTCATGACTGTGTGTCTGTATTCTACTCTAATCATGTGATAATTTTCCCTTGTGACCCTGAGCTCAGTATCTCGAGGAGGTTGGATTAATGGCCGCTCTGGTCCTGTTTAGCCCGGCCCGTCAGGCTTTCTCCTGTATAGTTCTTCTAGAAGGTCTTACTTCCTGCCCCTGCCCTTCGTGAGGCCTCACGATCTGATGCACGGCGCTTCCGTGATATTAGCCACAGCCCCAACGTCTTCGATGTGGCTGGAGGGTGACGACAACCTCATCATCTGAGGCCTTCCCACCCCGGCCCTCAAGGCTCTACGACATGCTCCACAGCGTTTCCACGAAGTTAGCCACCCCCAACACCCTCATAGTGGCTGCGATGAGTGGCAACACCCTCGTCATAACTACACAGCGGCCCCCTCGGCCTTTCATCCTGACCCCGGCTCCAGACTCTACGATCTTCTGATCTGACGCACAGCGCTTCGCGACGTTATCCCCAGCCCCCACCATCAACGGCCTCAACGGGGCTTGGAAGTGCCAACATACACCCTCGTCAACATCTGCACAGCGCTTCCATCAAATCCAACTCCAACGTTCTCACCGGGGCACGATCATGTGAGTGGCGAATGCACGGCGCTTCCCCGCCATTAGCCCCAACACCCACCCATCCATCAACCAGGGCATCGCGTCGGTCCCGCTGCACGGCGCTTCCATCAGTTGGCACCACCACCACCACCACCACCAACATCCGGACAAATCCAAAAACAGGGGAGGAACCTCATCGGTCCGCTGCACGGCGTCCTGGGCGGCGATTGATCTGAGACCTCCCTCCTGCACGGCGCTTGCTTGCTCGGTCGCTAGCTAGCTACTTGGTGTTGGTGCTCTTAGTTCACACCCCAGCACCACCGGCTCTAGAGAGGCGTTCCTGGGCGGCTTGCGCTTCTAGGGCTGCTGCGCGGCGCTTGGGGAGGAGGGAGGGGTCGAGGAAGGGTTGGGGGGGGTGGGCGGCGTGGAAGGTGGTTGCTTGGGGAGGGGGTTAGAGGGTTGTTGGGGAGGGGGGGGGGGGAGGTACTTACGAGGGGTGGTGGTGGTGCTGGTGGTAGTGCTGGTTGTACTGGGTTGGAGCTCGAGCCGGGAGGGGAGGGGGATGGTGTAGGATTTGTGTGTGGCTGGTGGTGTCTTTGGGGGGAGGAGGGGGCGCTTAGGGATGAGCTGGTGAGGGGGTTGGGAGGTGGTGGTGGACATGTTTGTGAGGGAGGGGATGGTGTGATGGTGGTGACTGGGATATGGTTTGTGAGGATGCTGGTGACTGGGGCATGTGGTTCGTGTAGCAGCGGTTGTGCCTTTTTGTGATACTGTGTTGGTGATGTTTGTGTAGCGCTCTTTGTACGTGGATATTCCGTCTGCGGGCGTATATTCTGTCTGCGGTTTGCTGGATATGAAAATCGTGTCGGTGAATATCCGCTGGTTGTTTACCCTCGTGCCCTCATACCCTCGGTGGTAGTATTGGTGGTAGTTTCGATGGTAGTGCGGTATGGTTTGACGGGTATATTGGAGGCGTGAGTGAATTTGCTGTCGTCGGCTCGCTGGCGGTCCAGTGATGAGCATCCGCGAGTCGTTGATTTCGGTACCTATACTTCCTTGTCCATACTAATCTTGGCTGTGGACCCCGTACTCCTACCCACTGGCGTGCTAAAGTCGTAGCTCCCAAAAACTACTGCACCAAGCAACTTAGCCTAGCTGCTAACTGCCTTCCGCATACTGAATAGCGATAAGCAACCAAAAGAGTCGCAAGTCAATTTCGCCAGTCAAATGTCCAGTCTGCACCGCCCAACCATACACCACACCCCGCCATATTCAAGACCCCGATTTTTACTACTGTAATTATCCTCCCTGAGAGCGACACCGGACCCCTAACGTGAACCGATACCGGGCCATATCGGAGACATTTTTTAATTATTTAGGAAACCACGCGCCATCGCGCGTGTTTTACTGCATGGACGCTCAAGGCGGCGTGGGGGTGATTGGCGGTGGTCACGGCGGAGCCTCTTCGCCAACCTCTATTCGCAACGGCACCGCCAATGCAAAACGGAAACGCAGCGGCGCGGGCTTCGAGAGCAGTCCCGGGAGCGTTGATATCGCGGAGAATGAAGAGGATGAGGCCGAGAGGAGGCGACAGCCCGGCGTGAAAAGGGCTTGCAATGAGTGTCGTCAACAGAAGGTGCGATGAGTCAAAAAAACCGAGAGAGCCCCGTCGCAATGGCGACGTCGGGCGGGCATTCTTCAACAATGTCTCGGATGAGGGTTCGATTGGCTAATGCGATTGTTCTAGTTACGATGCGATGTCGTCCAGGATCCTTTTACCACCTGCTCGAGGTGCATGCGATTGAAGCTGGAATGCAAGATCGAGTCAAACTTCAAGCGTGTGGGGAAGCGCAGTAAACATGCCGAGATGGAAAAGCAAATTGAGTCATTGCGACGGAGTCTGCAACGGGCGCAAGCACAGGGATATGCGGTCGAGGAAGAGGAGGATATCGAAAGCCCTATGGGTAACGGCATGTACAGCAACTCGATGAACAATTCGTCGTTCCTGCGCAACTCTGATGAGGCGGTATCGTCGCTCCTCCACCTAAAACAAAGCGGCACCTACAATATACCTCGAGTAGCGCACCAGCTGGAAGATGTACGCTTGACGGAAGATCAAGTCAATCAGCTCTTCAGCGACTACTTCACTTTCTACCATCCATTTCTTCCGTTTCTCAACCCCTCGCAACCGCCAGAGCAATACTTCACACAATGCCCGCTTCTCTTCTGGGCCATCATCTCGGTCTCGGCTCGGCGTACCAATGTAATGGATAACCTCCTCACGTCGCTAGCTGGCCCTCTCTCAAGGTTACTCTGGACAACCATTGGTGGCGTTCCTGGCAGCCACTACGCCATCAAGGCACTGTGCCTGCTCTGCACATGGTCATTACCTACAAGCACAACAGCTACAGACCCGACCCACATACTCAGCGGAGTATTGATGAAGGCTGCCACAGGCATCGGGCTTCATAGGCCCAGCCATGCACAAGACTTCTCTCGAGTCTCTGTCGAATTCAACAAGGACGAGTTACATGACCGAGTGACTACGTGGGCAGTTTGCAATATTGTCTCGCAGACTATTGGCACAGGGTATGGCCAGCCGGCAACGACACTATACGACTGGACTCTAGCGATCCGACCCGGCGATGCGGGGCCATTCCAGCTATCGGCAGAGCTGGAGGCGAGGCTACGAATTGAACGATTCACAGACAAGGTGTCCAAGGAGATGTTCAGCAACGCCAGCGATCCCCAAGGTGTTTCCGGAGATGAGCTCCGGGCGATGCTGACGCGCATCTTCAGGCGTGAGTATGCCGATTTAGAGGCATCTATTCTTTCAGACCAAAATCTCTCCCCATTTATAACCGTATTTCTCAAAGCTGCTGGCCTGCATTTACGACTAGCCGCGTTCTTCGATTCTCGATCTACCCCGAATTACATGGATGATCTACTTGGATTATGGCGGGCGACGACGGGGTTTCTTACGACGGTATTCAGCCTCGAGACACCTTCGGGCACACACTCGGGCAACATCCTTCAGTATGGTACAAACTATATGTCCCAAATGATTGTAGCTGCCGGGTTTGCGCTGCTGAAGCTCTTGAGCAGCTTCTTCTCGGCGGAAATCGATTTCGACCGAGGGAGGCTGCTGTTCCACAAGACGATCCAGGCCATTCGTAGTATGAGTGTCACCAACAACGATCTTCTGTGGCGACTTGCCGAACTGATGGCGCAGATGTGGAACGGGCTGCGGGCGGAGAAGAGGACGGAGCACGGCAGTAGTGAGCTGGATGGATCAATGCAGCTGAAAGTAAGGTGCCGTCACAGCATGAGCTTGGTATATGATACGATCTGGCGCTGGCGCGAAGAATATCAAGCTCAGGGCCGCGGGAGCATCGAAGGTACGTCCTTGCGGATACCTCGTCAATCGGCCGGCACGACTTCTTCCTCCTGGCTTGATGCTAACCGAGACTGGGATGCAGCCGCCTTGAAAAACCCGACAAACCCCGAATCTGCCGAAGATTCTCGGGCATCATCCACTCCCCTCGACAGCACCCTAGCCCCCCCTCCACATACACTGCACCAGGGCCTGCCGAATCATATGGCGACTTCTTTATCTGGGCTCGGGGGAATGAGTGGCTATGGGGAGAGTAATTATGAGGTCTTCGATCCGCTGAATTGGATGCTGGATGGATTGGTCGACTTCCCTTATTCATATGCAGCGGTGCAAGGATTGGAGACTCAAGGAATGAGCTGAGTAGGGCGCAGCTCGGTCGTAAATGACAAATGCGGTATGATGTTGTATTTTTTTCACAAAAAACGGTGTGCTCAAATCGGCGTGCGGGAGGGGGGGATGGGGGCGTGAAACGGGGGAGGGATGGGAAAGCAAGGCCATGGGGAATTAAATGCTTGCGACAAATGACAAATACGCTTAATAGGCTATGGGCAACATGCTCTCCCTTTGTTCACTGGGAGTACTTGGAGTTAATTTGAGGTTTCAGCCGGGGGAAGGCGCAGAATGGAAGGGTCTCGGACGTCGTTGCCTTCCTGTCGCATATCTTTCTCTCTTTTCTTTAAATAAAACTGGAATGTTTGCTCACCGACGCAAGATATGCGGACAAGTATGCAGCCCCGCTGGTGTCATTGGGTGAACTAGACAAATAGGTGCATGAGCGCATTTCACGTCCGAACAAGGACCCCCTTCCATATCAATCATATTTCAGGCAGCCGTCTTTTGTTATTCAACCACCACTGTCCCCCTTCCAAGCTTATGCGGGCACGCACAGCTCCCAACCCCACCTACCCTACCTCACCTACCTCCACCTATACCTACTACTCTATTACTTACTTTCTGCAACCTTGATCGCCCTCCCGTCCGTCGGTGGTACTCTACATAAGACCCCATCCCATCCAACAGCGCTGCACGCCCGCTGCGTCAACGGCGGATGACACCCATTTCGGACGACACCGTACGACCCAACGCAGGCGGTCTTGGGGCGGGAGAAACGCGTAGTGGCATGTACGACGTCGGGTGGCAGGTGAAATGGTTGGTCGAGTATATGCAAGTGCCGCCTGAAGGCGCCGTCCCATGTGTTGGTTGTGTGTTGGTACGAGTAAGAAGGGCTTTCGAAGCGCTGGGCTGCAGCCGGCAAGCGACCTTTTCGTTTACGTTGCGATGCTACCTTCTGACAGACAGTGACAGCCAGCGACAGCCCCGTTTGCGCCCCGTCCGCGCCCTAGTCGTGTCTTTTTTGTACATCGCGTATGTGTACATCATATCTCGTTTGCACATTATACAAGGAAGGAACGGAGACGTCGGAGGAGCTTCATTCACTAGTGTCTTCGTCGATACATCCACCACGTCGGCCAAGATTAGCGACTAAATCCACTAAAGGCCGCTAGCATCCAAGCCATGACCATCGCTAATGAGGACCCCTGACCCCCTAGCAAACATACTACCAACTATGACAATTTAGGGGTTGGCCTCCGCAAGTAGCCTTCACAACGTCGCCTTGCCATTTGCTAAATCTCGATGATGTCCACCGATGTGATGTGATGTGTGCTGTGCCGTTCCGTGACCTTTTGGCCAGCTCGTCACACAATACATACAACAAACAATATACAATGGGGCCCATATACAATATACAATTTACGCCCGCGCGCTTAAGTCCACCCCCCCCCCCCATGGCCGCGAGGCTTTTTTCCATCCGCACACCCTGACTCCCTGTCTCTTTGTTCTGCTACCTCCCCTCGTTCCCCCCTTTGCTTTACGGCTATGGCCAAAACAGGGCACAAGAAAAGAAGGGGTCCAACATGGGGAGGGGGTCACTGCTGCTGCTGCTGCAACACACAGCATGACCGATCGATTATTTGCGCCTGTTGTTGGCTGCAACGGCCGGGTCAAGCCGCTGTGCTGTGAGATCTGCTGCTTTTCTGTGTGCGGTTGGTTGTCTGTGGCACACTTCGCTTTGGGGGCGATCATGAGCTGACTGAGGGGAGAAGGGAGGACCGTCCCTCCCGCGTCTCCCCGTCCACACCCCCCCCCATACCGTATTGTCCTTACCGTATTTACTATACTTCGCAGGAAAGGGGGGGGGATCGGGGATGGGGGGAAAGGGTGGTGGTCGACTCCCAGAGCACAGCCTGTGTGGATGCGTTTGAGAATGATTCACAATTGGTCCGACGTGCTCCATCGATCAATCCCGACAGTCTGGAGACGACACCCGGGGCCCCATGTTCGTGGCGTTAGTTTGTTACTTCGCTCCACACCCCCTTGTCTAATGCTTGTCGTATGTCCCTTCCCTATTGACAACTTTCATACCATTTCATACTTCCCATACTCTCCCATACCCCCCCTAACTATTCCCTGCTTTCTACAATATTCTATTCTGCCATACTGCACTACTCTACTCTGCTCTGCCTACACTCTACTCTACTCTACTCAGCTCTGCCTACTCTAACCGACCTCTATCTATCCTTACTATGCCACGCTACGCCTACCACTCTACTACGCTCTGATCGCGGCATTTATCCGCGGCCCCTCCCTCCCTTCCCCCCCCCAACCTTTCTTTTGTCCTATGTATCTATTCCTATCCTATCGTATGCAAAATTTCTTGCCGGAGATCGGCTTATTTTATTTCTACTTGTCACTCCGCAACTCCTGCAGGCAGGGGCGAACATGTGATGCTAAGTCGCTCCAGCGGCCCTGAAACCGTGTCCCGAGCGCTTAAACGTCTGCAGAAGGGTGCATGTTCTGGAGTCTTTCCTCCCACTACTTCCTCCCTAGTCCACTCCCACTATTCCCACTTGTCTCCCTGTCGTCAAACAGGCGATCGACTCGACAAATCGCCCCGTCTTTTCTCTTGTGCAGATTGTCGATGAGATCCCCCCCCATCCCACTCCTAACTCCCCCCCCCTTCCCTACAACCCCCCCCCCTAACCTAACCTATTCCCTACCCCCCCGACTGATCTCTTTTCGGCTCCTTGGCACTAATTCCTGGTTGCCTTTTCCTGTCACTCAACCCCCCTCCTGCACTGTATGACCAGGGCGCTTAATCAATGCAAAAATTCATCCATCCACCCCAACCGCACCCATGGAGGTCGATTCCAAAGCGACCCGGCAAACAGAATGGTGCTGTACTCCCTGCCACATTTGGCTAGTTAACCAGCGGCCGAGGCTCAGTAGTGCTGTGCCCTACAGTCCGTCCGAAATCATAGGCAATCGTTTCTTCACTCCGTCAAAGTCGTGGCCATCGCCACACCTGGCGAGGCTTCCTCCTTGATATTCTTCTTATCCAGTGTTTCGTCAGGCAGAATTCTTAAATGTGCCTGTGTGGATTGCCCTCTAGTACTATATCTCGAATCATTGCATCTTATGATATATACTTTCCGTCCCACACATATGCGTCATATGCTACTGCTATCTTCACGGTGCTGGCAAGTCGCAAAATCACTCCAAAAACTTCCTCCAACCACCAAGAATCTACTCGACAGATCATATTCTTCTCAGATCTTTAGACCAATAACCTCAACTCATGTTTGTTGCCATGGGTGATCCATTATACCCCTCTCAATATGAGCGCATACCAAACTACGAGGGATTCACCCCGCAAAGCGCAGTATGTGATCTCTATCACTCTCAGGGTCGCGACGGTTTGGGCATACTGTACTCACAGTACGACCAGGTCTCATCTTTCAACCTACCACTCATCTACGACTCGACTTTAACAACACCCGTATCGCTCGGCGCAGACTCTCCCGTCCTCGCGTCCAAGCCTGCCTCCTCTACTATCCACTGGGGCCGCGAACAGTCCCAAATGAACTATCCCATGCGGGACAATCGTGCAATCTTCAGCCACAACCAGAACAACAACCGCATGAAATCAAATGCCAAAGACTCGACATTGTCTCTCCAAGTTCCCCAGAGTTTAAACGGAGACCACGGACTCGGCTTCCCTACTTACAACATGTTTGACTCTCCTCAAATCCCCTGCCCTCCAACTCCGTACTTTGGCTCCTTCGGCGTCTCCGGTGCCCAGGTAGCATCTCCGACACCATCCCTACCCTCCAACGTCCACTCAGCATCCCAGCTCAGCAGTGCGAGCACGCCTTCAATGCACCACAGCATCCCGCTCGGCCAAAACAACGCTCCCATCCTCATTGCTCCTACTCCAGGACAACTCCGTCCAAGCAAGCGCTCTCACGATTCCCCCATCAAGACTGAGCAACAGCACCACGGGATGCCATACCACAGCCGACCTCTGCAGCAGCACGAGCAGTCCCCAAACCACTTCAACCCGCCCATAAAGCGCGAGTCTCCTCCGCTGTCACTGTCATCCCAGAAGCGCCGGAAGCAATCCGACCCAATGACTCCTGTCTTCAACCAACCCCATCGAATGCCCTCAAGCGACGCATCAGCCGTTGAGTTCCACGGAAGCCAATCCCGCTTCAAGCCATTGGCGGGCAACACCCAGTCCCCCCAGCCCGTGATGACCGAGGAAGAAGAATTCCTGATCCACCTCCGCAAAGACCGCGAGCCCAAGCCCGACTGGAAGACGACGGTGGAGGAATTCAAAGCGCACACGGGCAAAGAGTTCCGCATCCCGGCGCTGCAGATGCGCTACTCGAGGCTCAACGAGAGGCTGCGCGTGTGGTCTGCTAAGGACGTGAGTGCCGCTCAACACTCTGAGGATGTCGTTGCTTGGGGCCACGACGACGACTTCCAGGTCTACGTGAACTAACGAAATACCATCAGATCAACGCCCTGACCCGCTCCAAGGCCGAGTTTGAGAAGTCGAAGTGGGAGAGTGTCGCGAATGGGATGATGAAGTATGACTGTGAGGTCAAGTGGTCGGCGAGGGCTTGTCAGCAGAAGTATGCGGAGTTGAACCCGGAGGAGCTGGATGAGGCGCCGCTGGAGCTGAGTCCGGATCCGGAGGCGTATAGTGAGGTGGGGAGGCATAATAGCTATGTGAATATTGGGGTGCAGGAGTATGGGATGGCTAGGCAGGGCCATCATCATCAACAGCAACACCCGCAGCAGCAGAGGCAGAGGGTGACGCCGGAGGGGAAGAGTAGTAGAGAGCAGAGCGCGGATGTGAGAGTGGAGAACTACAAGAATATCCAGGTGGATGCAAACAATCAACTACAACTCCTGCGGCAGCAACAGCAACAGCAACTTTTATCAAAGCGGATGCAGCTTGGGCAACAGCAACAGGAGCAGCAGCAACACTGGGGCATGGGCGGGCAACAATAAGAAGAACTACACCCCTTCACTCAAGACGGCATCAAGGCGGGGTGACTACAAGAGACAATTGGCACGACGACGAACACAAAGACATCCTCAGAGCAAAGACTGAGATTACCAGATAACAGCAACGGCGACGGCAATAGAGATTCACAAGAGGCCATACAACGGCATTTACATTTCGTGCTTTTCAGCGGTGTCAGCAAGCAAGTACGTGCGCATCATCAGAAGAGAGACATTAGGGACGATAGGGGGCGCGCCTCGATACAGAGGCCGAGCATTGGAGTTGAGCAATACCAAACGGGAAGACGACTGAGGGACGGACGGGAGGGGAGTTGGGGGGGGGGACAGGTTGGGCGGCAGTGTGAAACCAAACACTCATTTGATTTATTTCCAGCGCATTTACTTCACTTCTTCTGTATCTATTTTACACCTAATGAACCAAGAATCTTTTTCAACTCCCTCCTCTCCTCTACTCCACACTGTAAACCACTTCCCGTACACAACTCCCTATCCCTACACACCTCATGCCCTAAAAAAGCCGGCCCCCGGCCTGCACACCCCCCCGTTCCCCGGCGGCAGGGCCCCGTTCTAGCCTTCTACGCCTACCTTCCCTCAGCTAACCTTCCGGGGTGCTGCTCCACCGATGACAACCCATTACAGCGTCAATGGTTGCTAAGCACCTACCTCCGCCCCCTGTAGCTCCAGCACCGCCCGCCCGCCGTCGGAGATCAAATGTGGCACAGCACAGCACACCGCAGCAGCCACGCCGTAGCGTCCCCCGGGCGACCTTTAGCCGCCGCACCACGCACTCGGACCCGAATGCGCCGCCTGATCCGAGCACCGCCCGCCCGCCGCGCTGCACCACACTCTGTCCTGCGCATAGAGTGCGGTAAGTAGGGTACGCTTACGGAGCGTGCGCCGGTCCTGGTACCCTGCGCCGCATGGGGGCAAGGTTGCGAAATTTCAACATCGGTTATGCAACCACGCAGTCGGTGGAGTAGAATCTGCTAATTTGCGGCTTCCGTCTCAATCGCCTGGGACACGTAGGGTGTGTGCGCTGCGCGCTGGCGGACGTTAGGGCGTATCTCCGATCCACTTACAGCTACACAGCTACATCATTCTCGCCGTAAACGCACACCCCTGTCGAGGAACCGGGTGCCTGGCGTGCGTGCGTGCCCCTCCCCGCTCCCCCTCCCTTGTCGGGAAAAGCAAGCCAAAAGCGGAAAATCCGTTCGGAAGAGCCGATGAGGGGGTTTGGCCCCCAAACGACGCGGCCGGAGATGCGACCGTTTGTGGTGGCAGATTGCGAGGCAGATTTGGGGGTTGTCGGTGAAAACAGGTTGGATGAAGAGGGGGTTGTGAGGGGTTTGTAGGGAGGCAGATAGGCGGCAGCGTTACGATGGCAGGCGCGCGGAGGGGAGAGGGGGGAGATAGCTGCCCGCACGCTGACAGTGGCGGGACGGCCAGATATCGGGGTGTGTCGATCGTTGATCTACGGGTGCCTGGTGCGAGCTACGTAGTAGGTTGATATGTCCATGTCCATGCCCTACCTCGTGGTTGAACCCGCCTTCCTTCCTTCCTTCCTTCCTTCTTTCCTTCCTTCCTTCCTTCTTTCCTTCCTTCCTTCTTACCTTCCTCCCCCCTTCTTCCTACACCACATCTACAACACTAGTAGGAGGAAGCTAATGTGATGCGACGGACATGGGACGGGATATACTCTTCAACGGTACAGCTGCCGATTTCTAGTTACAAGGGACGGGGTATATTCTTCAACGGTACAGCAGCCGATTTCTAGTTGCGCAGGGTAGGGCAGTAGGTAGTATTGGCATTAGAAACGGTCCCGTTCGTCAGTTCAGATGCAGGGGCAAAACGTCACCGTCTAGTCTGCGGAGTTCCCGAACATGGGGATTTGGTTTTGGGAAGATTGGTGGCGGGGGGGGGTGTATTCTGCTCCGGATTGATAAGCTCGGAGCTTGGATTGATAGGGAAGGGGGACCTAGGAACGGGTGTTGGTGCCCGATTAGTTTTGGGAATTAGGGTTCTTATTGCTTGCTGATTAAAGGACTAAAGGATTAAACTCTCCGTTCGAGAAAAACATCGGTCCTAATGCCCCATTATCGGAACCAACCCCGCATGCACCCTGCGACCCGGTTTTGCGGTCGTCGGACTGTTGGGCTGGATGGGGTTGTAAATTTCTAAGATTGATTTCTAATGCGCGCTTTGCTGTGCTATGCTGGATGTGTGTATGGAATGGAAACAGGAAAAGGGAAAATGTATGTACTGTCAGGGGTATATAAGTCTCCGCCGAAAAGAAAAACACAAATCGCTCCGCCGTCGGGGGATCCTCCTTTCCGCCATATCCCCGCCTTTACCTCCCGCCATTACTGAATCCCCCTTCCGTCGATGGACCCCGTCTCCCCCCCGCATATTGATGGACCACCTCCCCTCCCTTAGCTGAATTCCTCAGTCCCTAGTTTCCCTTCCCCCTGGCTAGTTTCCTCCCTTACTTCTTCACTTCCCGTGCTGATTATCCCCCCTCTCCCCTTGCTGAATTCCACTCCTCATGCTAGCTTCTTCCCTTACTTCGTCCGTTCCCGTGTTGAATTTTCCCCGTCTCGCTCCTTGCTGAATTCCTCAATCCTTGGTTTTCTTCCCTTGCTTGGTTTCGTCCCTTGAAGGATTCCCCGCCCCTTGCTGCATTTGCTGCCTTGCTAGTCTTTCTTCATTCTTAGCTTCCCCCCTCAATTGATTTCCTCCAGCTCGGGTTTTCTCCTCCTTTCCAAGTCCCCGAGTCCACCATTACGGGTTTGCTCCCCGTTAAAGCTTCATCCCGTCTTAGTTCCCGTCGGACCCACAGTCCAAATCGTCCATCGATGATATTCCCCATCCCGCGGCCCGCATCCCCCTCGACATCCTCCGTCCTCTCCCTCCACATCTCCCCTCTCCCTCCATCCCCAACGCTTCCCCCCCGCCCAACTAAGGCTCCTTAAACCTAATCCTAATAATCCCAAACAACATATTCTGCAAAACATGCACCATAACCACCGCACTAGTCGGCAACAACTCCGGCCACCTCCTCAAATCCCTCCACCCCTCCCCCGCAACCTCCTTCCCAAACAACCCTTTCACCACCCTCCTCACCACCCACGCCGCCACAATCTCACACCCCCACGTCACCGCCGCCAGCCACAGCGTACGATCAAAATCGTACAGACCCTCCGCATCCCCGCCCTCCGCGCCATCAAACGCGAAGTACGGGTACGCGTCTCTATTAGCGCCGTAGTGCAGGACGAGGATCTGGCCCAGGAAGGCCGCCATGCTGGCGTTCTCGGCGAGGGACCGGATGAACAGGGTCCGACGGCAGAAGCGCGCGTAGGTGGTGTAGGATTGCGTGTTTAGGCGCAGGAGGCCGAGGAGGGAGTGGTAGGTGCTGGACATGGTGAGGGGATGGATGATGATGAGGGTTGTGGAGCTGAGGAGTTGGAGGAGCATGAATTGTTGGGGGGAGCGGAGGCGCGCGTATAGGGCGCGCACGTAGGTTTGGTAGGTTAGGGAGAAGTAGCTAGATGAGTTGGTTAGTTGGGGTTTGTTTGGTTGATATGGATAGGGGGACATACAGTTTGAATACCCATCCCAAGGGGTAGCTACTCACGCGTTCCCCGTCGTCGCTTCCGAGTATCCACCCTGTCAGCCCGTCAAGTAGGTGAATCGTAACAACCCAACTATACACATACACAATCGTCTCCATACTGTCATGCGGCAGCGTCCGCAAATAAATCTCGGCATACGTCTCCCCCAACACATACGCCAACAGCGCAATAGACAATGTAGCACAAAACCACATAAACCTCACAAAACTCGCCGGGATCCACAACTTCCTCATCCCTAACCCCGCCCTCGGCGGCATCGCCTCCGCATTATCAATCGCCAGCGGCGCATCCGGATCGAAATTCGCAAGCAGCGCCTGGGGACGCCGCCGGTCCCGTCTAGCGAGGGTGTCGGATTCGACGTCCCCGGCCCACCAGGAGGTGGTGAAGAGGCGCTGGGTGTCGGAGAGAGAGTTGCGGAGGGAGAGGTGGCGCTCGTGGGAGGTGAGGATGGCGAAGGCCACGGCGACGGGCATGGCCATTGTGATGAAGGTCCAGAGGATCCAGACGGTGTTGTAGTGGAGGTAGGCGCGGGCGGTGGGGATGTAGTAGAGTGGGATGGGGGCGGCGATGGAGAGGGCGGCGATGGTGGAGACGGTTAGGGGGAAGCCGAGGGATTGGGGCCACCTGGGGGTAGGGGGTTAGTGGAAGTTCTTTGATAGGGGGTAAGGGGTAAGGGGTAAGGGGGCGTACCAGTTTAGACTGTAGATGTTAAACACCTTTGTGATCCACATCAAGGCCGTGAAGTTATAGAACCCATAATACACAAACAGGAAGAACCAGAAATTAACCAGCACCCTCGCCTGTCCATGGCCCGGCACCCGATGTCCATCTGCATCTCCATCCTCCTCCCCTCCATTTCCCGGCAACGCATACTGCGGAAACGGAATCGCACACCACGCCACAGCCTAAACAAATCATCGTCAGCTTCACTTCACTCCAACCATTCCGCCACCACCACCCCAATCCAGGAAGAAGGCAAACTCACAATCCCCGCCGGCAACCCCACCACAACAACCCACCTCGCAATCCACCACCCCAACACCCATCCCACAACCTCCCCCTTCGGCTGCACCCAAACATCCCTCACCCCCTCCCAAAGTTTCCACCCCCCATCGCCCTCCGCACCCCCCCGTCCCCCATCACCCCTCCCCCCATCCCCCCTTCCAACACCCTCCTCCTCGCTCCTCGACCGAAACAACGACCCATACCCCACACTCCCAAAGAACTCCCCTTTACTCTTTTTCTTCCCCAGACTGGGACCGGGGACGGCCCTGAAGCGGCCGAGGAGGGGTGTGCTGTCTGGGCCGGCGGGCTCGCGGCCCTCGCTGAAGGAGAAGAGGGGGGGCATTTACATGGTGTGGGGGAGGGGTGCTGGGTGCTGCTGGTATGGAGGAGGTGTGGTGGTCGTGGTGGTCGTGGTTGTGGTTGTGGGTGGTGGTGGTATCGCGTGTGTTTGGTCGTCCAGGGTGAAATATCGTGTGCTCTCGCCCCCCAGCGAATCTCGCGCCTGTCAACCTCGCGATCGATCGATCCTGTCGTACCGCCTGCACTATCCTATCATATCCTCTCCTATGCAGTGTAATCGTGACCCTCCGTGTGTCGTGTGGTTGTCTCGTCGTGCAGCAGCAGCAGTCGTAGCAGTAGCAAACGCAGCCGTTTCGGGCGATGGTCGGAGATCGCAATCGTAGGTTGAGATAGGATAGCTTCTGATTTGGGTCTTGGTATGATGATTTGATGTCTAAGGGGACAGGGGTACGCACCCCTGCGGGAGCGAGCCGAGGCCGAACTTCCCGTTCTGGCATCCCATCATCACCCCCACCTTGGAAAAATGGTCGGCGCTAAAAAAATAATTTTTATAAATTTTTTTATTCGAAAATTATGGTTTTTTTTTACTGATAAGGGAATTCAAAGCTGAGCTTATCATATCGTATTGTGGCTGTCTGTCTGATGCAGCCCTCTTGCTGTTTGCAGCTCTCTACATACATACAGTGTGGTGTGTGTGTGGGCATAATCCGCGGGGAACGTAAGAAGTGAACGAGACAAGAACGGGCGGGGGGAACTACTCCTCACCCCGATAGGGCCTCAGCTCAGCCAACACAATGTAAAAAGAGGAATCGGTAGGTCGTGAGTGAGCGGCGTACAAAAAATGCAGCCAGAAACCGCCACTAAAGCGAATCTGTGACGCGATCCGGGGTTCGCTATACGCACATCTTCTACAAAGTCGGTGAAGGGATAAGGCTACTCGAACACCGCAGAAGCGTGATTCGCGCGGGGAGATGGGGAAGTGCAGTGTCTCAGCGCGGGCTGGCCGCATATAGAAGCTACTCACTTACGTGCTTCTGGGGAAGGAGGGGGAGAGGTGTAACTGTGAACCAAAATGACAAAACAACGAAACAAAACACGACAATTTGTGAGCTCGTGTGTTTTCCGGGAACAGTGTGTGCCTGATTTTGTGTAATGCCTAACGAAACTCCCAATATTTGTCCACTGTTTCAGTCCGGGGGATCATCCAGCCGCTCCCTGTCTAATCCATCCATCGCCATGGAAATGATCCGCACCATGGCTTCTTTTCCCCGCGATTCAAACATAACATTATTAAGTAGCCCAGCTTTCAAGTGGCGGAGTGGAGGGGTGAGTGTAGAGAGAAGAGAGGTGAAGTAGCCCGCCGTCCGTCGCCGTTTCTGTATCCTTGATCTTCCGAAATCCGCATCGCCGCTCCCTGTCTAATCCATCCATCCGCCCATCCATCTGTTCAATCCCTAACAAAAATCCATGCAACAAAGTCCTTGCCTCCCATTCGAACAGGTCTAGAGCTGTGAAAAAGTATTGTAATTTTTTTGGTATCTGTATCACATACGTCGCAGCGCAAGATCGGACGGAGTATATTTGTGTTTTAAAGTTCGTCGTGTAATATCGGGTGTGTGAGATGGGATGTCGTCTACTGCTTCTCCTCCTGCGCGAGAAGGGTGCGCACAGGGGCGTTGAGCAGGTCGCGGCCCTTAAGGAAGTCGAGCTCGAGGATAAAGAGGTAGCCCATGACTTCACCTCCGAGCTTCTCGACGAGGTCGCCAGCTGCCTTTGCGGAGCCGCCTGCGGGTGAAAAAGTCAGCACACTGCATTTTCTCGATCAATCCCTCACAACTGATGACAGCTCCCGACCTGGGAAAAAAACCCCCCATATGAGAGATGAGTAAAAAAAAATGAGACATACCAGTAGCGATAATATCATCCACCACCAACACCTTCTGTCCCTTCTCAACAGCATCCCCCTGCATCTGAAAGAAATCCTCCCCATACTCCTTCTTAAACCCCACCTCAACCGTCGGACCCGGAATCTTCCCACTCTTCCTCACAGGCGCAAACCCACATCCCAACCTCAGCGCCAGTCCCGGCCCAAACAAGAACCCCCTCGCATCAAGCGCCACAATCACATCCGGCACGCCCCCAAAGCCGACCAGGACCTCCGCCTCCAGAGCAGCGAGCAGGGTCTCCTGGCGCGCGGCGGTCGCGAACAGCGGCAGGATATCAACGAAGTCGATGCCTGGGATTGGGAAGTCGGGGAAATGGCGGAGCGCAGAGTGCAGAGTTAGCTTTGCACTGGCGAGTTCGGCGGCGCGGGTGGCATCGGGGGCGGCGAGGGGGAGGCGTCCCGCGGCATTGTTGGGGGTTTCGACGGCGGCGACGGTTGTTGCAGCGGCGGTGGTGGTGGAGAGGGATGAGGGCATCGTGGGAGAGGAAGGGGAGGTGGAGGGTGAGGTAAGGGAGGTTTGTTGGGGGGTTTTGTGTGCGTGGGATGCGTGTGTGTGGTGTGTGAGATGGCGGTGGAGGGGAGAGGGTGTGGTTGGAGGGGAGGGGGGGTAGAGGTAGTTTTCAGGTGGGATGAAAAAAGGAATTCCGGCCGTTGTGCCGTAGCGTGGTGGTAGAGGGGTGTAGGGGTGGGAAGAGGGTGGTGGGGTGGTGGGAGGTCCCTTTCTATTGCCCCTCCCTACTAGATTACTACGCCCTATAGCACATACTTAGCACACTCACCCCGTCGTCCTATCGCACCATAATAAACCCCCACCTGTAAGGAGATGTATGTACTCTACCGCATTGTACTGTGCTAGGGAATAGGAAAATGTATGGATAGTGGGGTTATACTCGAGTAACTGTAGGCAGCTGCAATGAGGAAGCCGCGGTGATGTAAGGCGTGTTTTGTATGTAAGATGTAAGGCGTGTCTTGTATGTAAGGGTAAGGTGGTGTATGTATGGCGAAATGTATATTTATATAATTATCCTATACACTCTCCTGCACTTTCGTATAACCATCGTATAACCATCGTATAACCACCATCGTATAACTTATATTGGTGTGTGTGTATATCTAACTAGGAAGCAAACAAGTTCTGTCATATATCACATATTGTCTGTAGAAGGAGTACTCTAACGTAAGTACCCTGTCTGCTCTGTATACATACAGTCAGACGTCCGATAGTTAGAGGGGATACAAGGAGGTAGGTACCCTCTCTACTCTATTTTCTTCTCTCTATCCCTAACACACCTTACACCTCACACCTCTGATACAGAAAGTATCCTACTCTACATACAGCAGATCTTATATATAGAAATAGAAATCACTCCTCCGACCTCGCCTTTATCCATATCCGTGAATACTCAGAGTCATACTCCCTCGCCCCTTTCTTCCATGTCTACTCTACTCTATTCGCGCATACCCGCATTTCTATATATATACTGTAACGTATAATATACCCCTCGGCGGGTCCTCGCACCCATTTCACATGAAATCCCCTCTAGTTCCATCCCCATCAAGTCTCACAGATAAGTGCAACACCACCACCGCCACTCACCACCACATCAACATCTCACCTCCCTCACCGGCCAGTCTCCAGTACACAATCCCCTCCACCCAGCACGTATCACAAAAACGCCATCACCCACCACCTTCCCACCTTCCTCTCCCTACCTCGCTCTCGCCCCGACCAGGCCAAGTTCGGGTGAGCTACTGCGCGTCCAAGCCCTGCATGTCTAAGTACCGCATCTATCGCAGCAGCGCAGAGTAGGCCGAAGCAGGGAGGTGGGGCTGGAGGTGTGGTAGAGGATATCAAGACAGGTATCAAGACAGGTATCAAGACAGGTATCAAGACAGGTATCAAGACAAGCGTATGTAGAACCAAGAGAAGTATACATATAATCAAGCAAGCTACGTGATTTACGCATACCATCATCTATCGCGTCCATCCTATACCATATCCATATCCATATCCCTCTAATATGTACACCTCCCAAACAAGCCCAGCCCAGCCCATCTTGGAACTCTCGCCCAGCTTCCTACCCTCCAAGCTCCAAGCCCATCCATCCCATCGAGCCTCTCACATCCCACCCCCCTATCACCGTCCCCCCACCCCACCCCCCCACCACACACCCGCATCCACCCAGGTACCTCCAACCTCCCCTCCACCACGCATCCCTCTCTCGTCCACTCAGTGACGCACGCCCTTCCCAGCCTCCAGCCTCGGGTGCGCGTTTGGACCCGGGGAGATACAGGAGAGAGAGAGAGAGAGAGCTCCTGGCGATCTCACGTCGATAGCCGGTGTTTGTGTAGAAGGAGGAGGAGCTTGGCATAGCTCTCCGGGTAGCTGTTTCGCTTCCTCGTGTTGCGATGCGATTCACTCACTCACCGGTTTGTCCACCGACGCGTCGAGAACCCTCAAGCCCCTCCATCACGACCACCGCTGTAACACACTCCCAGACGCAGCTGCTGCATACTGCACCTCCTTCCCGCACGCACCTCGATCCCGCACCTGTACCTACCTATCCCACTACACCTCTCTTCCTCACCGCACCCTCTCGATATCACGTACAAACACTGCTCAAAGCCTGGATAATCTTCATCCAGCGCACGAGAACGCATCTAGATGCGGTTGCCCGCGGGGGAAGATGTAAGGTTCCGTAGGGCTGGGGATAGAAAAAAGGCGGGGGGGCTGATTAAGGTGTAATAAAAGATGTAGAGGAAGGGGGTGGTAAAATGGTATGTATAAACGGATGTATGGTACATCCAGTAGAGATATATGCGCGCCCGCTATCACGAGCGACCGCACCTTCTCCTGAGCTGGTTCTAGGTCGATGGTCGCGGTTTAAGCTTCATCCACCCGTTAGAGCCGCGCTTCGCGTCGGTGCGTGTAGAAGCTTCAGGTGAGCGCTCAAGGCTAGCAAAGCTCTCCCCCAAAAGGCCCGGACCACGAGCTTCCCCCTCCCCTTCACCCTCACCATCTCTAGAGCTACCAACATTGCTGGTGCTCCCGCCAGCGCCCCTCTCTCCCTCGTTACCCCCCTTGTCCCCCTTACCACCCTTATCCGCTTGCTCCTCGTCCACCTCCCCCTCCACCATCTCCCACCCCGCCCCCACAACCTCAGCCAACAAATCCCTCCTCAGCCTATCCGCCATCTTCACCGGCCCCAACAACCTAAACCCCCTCACCAGCTCCTCCCCCCCCTTCCCCACCAAATTCGAATGCCTAGCCCCATGACTATACCTCCCCAACCCAAGCCCCTCACTCCCACTATCCCCGCTCGCCACGGTAGGCACCCCCGCCGCCGAGGGCGCCGCCGGCGGCGCCCTGCCTCCAATGAGGAGGTTATAGAGGTTTTTCCCTATGGCTGTCATGTCTTCGAAGGGGACGCCTTTTTCTTTACTCACTGCCCCGGAGCCGAGTTCTATGCCCTGAGACTTGCATAACCAAGCCACGTCGTACGCTAACAGTGCCGTGGCTTCTACAAACGTCGTATAAGCCCCCGGATCCTCCTTTGCTAGCCTCGGCAGCGGGGTCTTGACGAACAGCGGTCGCGGGCGGGGCATATTCCTATCCAGCGGCGGCGGTGTGCGCGAGCGTCCATGGGCTGTTAGTAGACGACTCGCGCTCGGTGAAGGTGTCTGGGCTGGGGTGCCAGGAAACGGAACCGGTTTATCGGTGTAAGACGAGGCTACCGAAAAGATAGTAGGGAGCGGGTAATCCGCGTGCGGCAGCGTGATCTCGGCCGGTAACCGGACAGAGAGATACCGACTCACCAGCACGAGAAGATTCGCCACATGTCCAAGGCTTGTGCTAATCAGCGTCGCCGACGCATTATTCATATATCTCAAATCCACAATTCTCACCCCTCCAATTGTATACTCGTCCGCCCCCGCCCCGCCCCTAACCCTCACCCTCTGCAGTCCATAAAGTTCCGCAGCCTGGTAACACAGAAACGCCCTTGCTTGCACCGTCAAAGCATGCGCGTGGTTCCAGCGATAGGTACTCATCTTCGACGCCTTAGCAAGGTCGTCCAAAGCTCTTTGTTGCCGGGCTGCGAGGCCGTTCCGCGCTTTTTCGAGAGCCCGCTGCCGTGCTGCTAGGGCGGCTTTGCGGGCTGCGATGGAGGCGCGCGCATGCGTGAGGGAGAGGCGCAGGGTGTCGGCTTTGAGGATTATTTCAGCTGTGCGTGCTGCGGAGGCGTCGCGCTCGGAGAGGGTGACGGAGAGGGCGAGTGCGAGTTGTTCGGGGGTGCGGTCATCTGTGGGGGGTTCGGTGGAGGGGGGGTTATAGGTGTGTTCTTTCCCCTCGGAGGGGGAGGAGGACGAGGGGTCTTCGGTGGTGAGGGCTGCGATTTTCTGGCTTAGGGCGTCGTTTTGGAGGAGCACTTCGGCGTGGCGGAGGCGGGACTCGTAGAGTTGGTTTCGGGCGTCGGTGGCGCAGAGGAAGGGGAGTTTGCGGCTGCCGGGGCGGAAGCAGATGTCGCAGTGAATTTTGCCGTCCATTTTGTAGGTTTGCGGATGTGAAGCCTTGGGATGTGCTCGAGGTGGGATGAGGAGATAGGCGGTGTCGGGCCTTGTAGGTATGTCGATAGGCACAGCCTGCGATGTGATTGAGTTTCAGCGAGGAGATAGCATCGTTATATATGGTGTTTCGGAGCTGATATATTCGGCTTTGAGGTGTGTCTTTCAGTTGCTTGGAGATTCGGAGACTATGGGTCGTTCACGCATCGTCTGAAGGTAGTCACGATGGTAACCTGGGTCGATTAATCTTATCTTATCTGCACGTGATACGGCGTGTGTACCTGCCTATCAATAGCCTCGCTGCGAGGCTCACATATAAATAGAACTGCAAGGTCAATCACCACGACATATCACCATAAGATCAAGACTTGAGAATAAATAATTCTGAATGTGAAGCTACCAACCAATTACCTGGTCTTCCAAGCCGGTATCAGCTTTGCTACTTTCTCAACTCCAGAAAAACAAACCCCAACCCACATCACAATGGCCCAGGATGAGAGCCCCACAATCCAAGTAGAGGAAACGCAGTACGATGCCAACAAGGAGCCATATGTCCAAGCATCCCAACCCGATCCCAAGAACAAAGAATCCCCTCCAACCGCCCAGAAACCCAAAACCCCAGGCCAACTGATGACACCAGCCACCCCTCGCACCAGGGCGGAGTCTGCTCAAACTCCTCCCCTCGGCCCCGCGCCCAGCCTGCCATCTCAATACCCAGTGCCGCAGAGCCCAAGCCAGGAGAGCGACGATGGCAGCTCTGAGAATTCAGATGATGGACCTAAGGAGGCGCACCGTGAAAAGGAAAAGGTTGATCCGCACGTGCTTCCCCAGTTTGACTGGGAGGGGTTGGAAACGGAGTACTACGCCGCTTTGAGCAGGGCGAACGATGTTGAGGCAAATCTCAACGAGGAGTTCAAGGCGCTTGCTAATGTGAGGACTTCGTTACGTCTTATCTGCCATTGCACTTTTCTGACAAATCTCATAGTTCTTCGCTCAATGGTCCAATATGTCGCTTGCAAAAGACGAGGAGAGGGCTGTGAAACGGTTCAGGACGAGGCAGGAGCATGTGTTTCACTCGGAAGACAAGTTTTCGAAGAAAAAAGAACACCGTAAGTGGCGATCTTTGGCGTTGTGTGGGTATATATGCTGACTACTTTGCAGATGAGGAGGTGGTTAAGGCGCTTAAATCCGTGATGGCGCTTATGCACCACACTAATTGAGTGGGTTCTGTTAATGGATGCAATGAAATGCGCAAGAGCTGGGGGTGAATGGATGGCTGGAGAGGTTGTGATGTGAAGTATGCTACCAAGGTCAGGGGACAGAAGCGTGGATGGCTCAGCTCTTTGACAGAGCTGGGGAAGACGAGAAGACTTCTTGGAGGAAATAAGAGTCGCTTCAGAGGACCGTCCAGCTAGGTGCGGGCGTATTGGCTTGGTTGCTTTGCTTTTGAATTGGCGCATCCAACATCAAAAGGCCAGGACGGTGTCGATATATTACAGCTACATGCTTTGATGAAGCATTGCTATTGCTGATGGAGATAAACGAACATACATAGTTATACATAATACCAATCAAAATGTCAAAAACAGTCAAATTTCATGATTGGACGTAGCTTTATTTCATATACCGTGCTAAATAGCTCGCACGCATAGAGCACGCTCGACAATAACAAAATAGATCGCTTAAAAATGCTCCTTCCAAAACGAGAAGTTAACATCCGGCGTCGTAACCTCCTTACACGCCTTCTTGATCCCCCTAGCCGCCGCACTCGGTCCGCAGAAGTACACCCCGACATCCGTCCTCATCGTGCCCTCCAGCCCACTCATATACGTGCGGTCCATAATACCCTCACGCATCCCCGTCAACAGGCGGTGAAAGTCGGGACGCCCGAAGTTCGTGCGTGTCTTGAGCTCAGTGAGCGGGTCAACGTCAGAGCCAACACTGTTAAGCACGATGTTCTGTGCGGTATCTGCGTCGAGGCGCTGTGTAAGGTAGGTGTGGATGCGCAGGAACTCGGTGCCAGAGGAGCCTGGGATGCTAGCAGCCTCGAAGGACTGAGCCTCGAGCGAGGACAGCAGGGTTTGGAACCACTCGAAACTAGTGGTGTCTTTGCAGACCCAGATGAACTCGACACGGCGCAGACGCTTTGGCGGGTTTGGGCTGTTGCGGAGATGCCAGATGTTCTTGAGGATGGCAGCCCAGGGGGTGACACCGATACCGGTTCCGATGAGGACGGCGATTTCGTTGTCGAAGACATCTTCGGCGGGAGCACCGTAGGGGCCGTCGATGCGGAGCTTCGGCATCTGTTGTCCGTTTTGGAGGGCGACTTCGTACATGCCGTTGGGATCGACGCCGTCGTAGAGTTTGGCTTGGGCGGGACCGGCGCCGAGGGCGTCTCCGAGGGCGCGGGTGAAATCACCGACTTGGCGGACGTGGACGGAGATGTAGGGGTCGAATGGGCAGGAGGTGATGGTAAAGGGATGCCATTGCTGGCGGGACACTGAAGGAACTTGAAGGAAGAGCCATTGGCCTGCCTTGTACTTCATCGATGGCTTCTTGAATTGGATCTCCATGGCGTCTGATAAGGCGTTAGTAGGAACTTGGTAATGAACGATTGTATTACTTACCATATGGATGGCGAATGACGCGGATGATCTCCGTCTCTCTTCTCGCACGAATCTCACGGTAGAGGCGCTCAGCGAAGTAGAGGCCGCCTCCCCAAAGCTCCCATCTCCATCCTTCGTACCCAACGCAGTGGTCCCAGAAGTCTTTTCCGGCAAATGGAGAGAAAGGATCCGCGGTGTCTCGCACAAAGCATCCAGTCGCATGCGTATATAATCCAAGCAAAAACGGGATAAATAGATGGTGCGTATACCAAAAGGTCTCAAAAGATTGTTGGCGAATCTTCGCATGTGCAGTTGTGTACATAAGAAGCATGCAGAGGAGCATGATATGTCCTGTGATACCACCGGCTTGAGCGTAATGGATCTGGATTGCGGTAACGGGACGAATCTGTGTCTTTTCGACGTTGAAGAAGTTCACGTAATGGGCCGAGACGTGGATGACCGTGTATACCAGCATCGAGTATGCGACCTGGCGATGGAACCATTGCGACTCGTCGAGAGGCAGGAACCGGACCTTTGGTCTGACCCATCGTAATATGTTCCTGCACATCGGTAACAGAATCATGGCCCCATCGACCGATAGAACGAGACCCGCGCCTCGTGATAACCACACCGAGTATGTCAATGTATTCAGCCCCGCTAACCTTTCGTCCATTGATTGCTTGTACCTGTAAAACGTTAGATGCTACTCAACTCCCACGCCAGAGGAAAACTACTCACCATCCCAAGGCGAATAAGCCGATGTGACCGCCATGGAACAAGACGTTGAAGACCAACTTCGTCCCCCACAGCTGATTCTTCACAGCTTCCAAAAACCCCATAATTACTGCGTTCTATATCTTGCTCTGTCGTTTCGTATTAATGTCGTCCAGCGACTGCTCCCTGAGTATGTTCAGGGTATCCAAAAAGTATAGTTGAGAAATCAGAATCGACCTAGAGAGCGACTATCAAGGCACTCCTTGGCGATTAAGAATAAGACCACTGGGGTCGACGAAGTAAAGGACAAAGAATGTAAACACTGGCCCACGAAACCCAAAATATCGCCGGTATCACCAAGATTCAAGAAAGATGCGACCAACGGGGAGGGCGTCTGATAATAAAGGTTCCTGTCACAAGTTTCGGGACCGCGGCCAGTTGGTTACGGGGCTAAATCAGGACCAATACTATCTTGAGACACGGGATATGGTATAGTCTACGGCGATGGAGGGGTCCGCGCATGGGGTTCCTCGGAAACCCTCTTTGCTGCTCTTCCTGACAGGCTTGTCCCGTCTTGCGACCCTGGCGCAACGCCGTGACTGGCCGTTTACTCGGATGTTCCTAAGCCAAGGTTTCGCGCTGTAGCATTCGCAAGAGATCAATCGAAAAATTCTGTATGTGGGTATAGATCGTGGTTCATCAAGGTCGTGAAGGGGTGTGTGCGCCAGGCGATGAGACGTGGAGTGTATGAGAAGTTCGGTCTGGCAGCGTGCCGAGTGTTTGGGGTTGCAGCGGCAGCTGGGGTCTCGAAGATGCTGTCAATGCGCACGAAAGGGGAAGGCGATTGTTGTTCGAATAGCGGGAGCCGAAAGATACGGAATCGATATCGTCGAGAGCAAGAAATAAATCATCAATGGGGTCATGTCATGTCAAGAGAAGAGCAGAGGAGGTTCAAGAGTACATGAACTATATGGGACGAGGAGAATGGTCCCTGGTGGGACGAGGATCTGATGTTGCATGGGTCAGTCCACTCGTGGCTTGGGATGGGCGCTTCGCGGTCCAGTTGAATTCGCGAGACCGCTGTATCACGGTCAATCACGACCACTAGGGTAGCAACGAGACAAGCCAAGGGCCAATATTCAAACCCACTCCTTGAGGACGGTACTGAATGGAGTAAGGGGAATTGCTGGTGTTATTTTGGTTCTTTGGTTATTTGGTATTTGGTTATTTTGGGAATTGTTGGGAGTTGTTGGTTTGCTCATTGGGGCCTTGTTAGACGAAATAGCGTCTTGTTTCCCCAATGAGGTCGTGGCTTCGGCCGGTGCCTGGTTCTCCACGTGTGAAGTTCCTGGCAAGTCTGACGTCTGATGTCGGAAGTCTGATGACTGATCTATTTGAGATTATCTTGCCGCCCAGCGCAAACTCTATTCGTTTCGTCGCATAAACATCGTCGTGATCTATCCGATCCGAATGCCATGAAACGCTGCCGTGGGAGGTGAGACGGATGCTCCCTAGTGGCCCGCTTTGAACCCACAGCAGTGTTTGCGCTGCACGATGACGGCTATCACGAGATAGATTGCTTGACAGGTACAGCAAGGATAAAGTTTGATTGTGCAAGGCTCCCAAAGGCTCGCACGAGAACCGGGATAGATCTCACGGTTTTTCGTCGCTCACCTTATTAAGTGCCGTGATCCGTCGTGGCAGGTACCAGGCCGCTCCTGTCGGTTGTTCCTAGCATCTTACAACCCATTGGCTCTCAAGAGTTTATCTCATGAAAATAATAGGTTGCTTGCCGTAAAAGGGGTACCGTCGCCGCTACAACCCCCGTGGCGGACGCGTGCAATCCCCATGGCCGTCGCTATCGCCATCTGGCCGCCAACGAGTGCGTCGCTTTGTCATACCATACCTTTCAGAACTGTCTGCCACATTGCTGGGCGCGCATTCTGAGCCCACGACTCTTCATTTGGCACTCAATCATTGTCTACTACTCCCTTTCTGGGACTAAACATTATGCAGACATGTCTAATATTTCGTAGGGTTGCACCTCCCATATTGTGACTAAACCAGTTATCACCATACACAGCAATTGTGGCTGGTGCATTGCTACGACCGGTGAGGTTTATGGCAATAACTAGTGTAGCCACAATATGCGAGTTGACACCACTCGAAGCACCCTACCTAAGACATAGTTGGATTGAATTTTAAGATATATATAGGATTTACGGCAAGGCTATTCAGCTGTGATTCTCCAAGCTTTAAAGATCAACTATATCCACCCTTCTCCGAGGAACTAATATCTATCTATATACTGCCAAATATTGAGGAAATAGCCACGACACGTATTCAAGTAGTTTGGTTACTGTTGTCACCTACTAGGAGATTTTCTTCTTCTGGTCACTCTTCATAGTCATCCCCTGATATAGGTGTGTAGTTGTACTCACCTCTGATGTCTCAGCCCCTCCCTGGTGCTCTCCCTGGTGGTGGTGATGTTACGACCCAGCTCCCTGATAGTGGTGATGTTGTCGCCAAGCGCCCTCTTAGTGGTGATGTTACCATCCAGCTCCCTGGTAGTGGTGGTGGTACTATCCAGAACCCCGCTGCTGGTGGGCTCCCTGCTGATGGTGTTACCGCCCCAGCTGTCTGCTATGCTATTTGCAATGAGTCCCCAGTCTCAAATTGTCGATTATCTCTCACATAATGGCTAGATAATGCTAGTATTGTGGCCCAGACCATGGTAAGGTCGCCTGCACTTTGCGGCCCGGATTCTGCTTTCATAACAAGTTATAACGCCTGCACGAAATGTATTGCGGAAAATAGATTTAAATCGGATGAAAGCTCCCCTCTCCCACAATTTGGAGAGGTTCTTAGTTACTGCAACTTAGCACTTGCTACTTCCACGGTCACCCTCACCATGACAGATGGCAAAATAACGACAATTGTTTATATCGTTCCAGAAACGGCATCCGTATCAACTACAGGCTCAGCATCTTCACCGCCAGAGCGCGCATCAACCGCCACCGCCACCACCTCCTCCTCGACTACATCCTCGACGACACCCTCGATGACATCCTCGATGGCATCCCCGACGATATCCCCGATGGTATCCCCAACGATAACCCCGACACACCCCATTCATCAACAACGAGCAAAGCCTGGATAGCTGGCCCAGTCGTCGGTTCCATTGCCGTGTTGGCGCTCATCCTCATCTTTCTTCTTTACATTCGGAAAAGGGGTCAAAAAACAACTATCACGCATAATGAGTCGGGTTTACAGTATGAGAAAGCAGAGCTCCATGGCGACGATGTGATAAAGCCTACTTATGAGGTAGAGACTCATGAGATCCACGAGGTTGAAGGGTCATATCCTCATCCGGCCGAATGGGAACGCATTCTTCTGCATGCCCCATCCCTGACTAAAGTAGTCTTCACCACCGGTGCCGTGCATGCTTGGGGGCCAAGTGTCATCATCGATAAAGATCATGTCATCGCCCTCGCCCCACCACGTCCCTTGGAAATGCAGCACAGAGTGATTACATCCGATGAAGGCGCCTGCTCCTTCGGTTTCGAGAATGGTATAGTTGCCTTTGCCGTCCAAGTTAGGCACTTGGGTTTCGAGGCTGTTCGTTTGTGTGTTTTGTGCAGCCCACCCTTTCGTTGGGTTCTCTCGTCGCCAGTGTGCGTGAAAGTAGAGGATCTCTGAGGGATTGAACGGAGCTGGACGAAGCTCGTAGTCGATGTAAAAGTATTGGATGTAGGCGTTCTCGCCTTGGTTTTCAATCTCGATTCTTGCACGCTTGTTGAACGGCATAGGGACATAGCAGTTGAACGCGGCATTTCCACCGAATTTCTTCTCTTCCGACGGCTTAACACTGACGGTAAATGGCGTAGACTGGAAATTGGCGGCCATAGAATGACCCAAACAGAAGAAATCTCCGATGGGTGCTATGACATTAGGCGTCTCGGAGTCATCCCAGTACATCTTGATGATAATTTTTCGGTAATAATCTGGATCATTGTCTTCGTAGTTCAGACCCAGAGCATTGTGGATCTCCATCATGGCAACGCCCGATTTCGAGTATGGGATCAGTCCGGGACCAAGAATGCGGCGACAGGCCTGAACAAACCACAAGTGAGTAATTTTGCCCGGGCCTTCAATATCACACAAAATGGCAGTCTCGCCTGGTTGGACGATAAAGGCGTCCTCGTTCAGCCCGGATTGATCCCAGCTGGAAATTCGAGCACTGCGCGCAACCTTGCGTTGCGCTGCAGCCGACATCAAGTCGCCATCAAGAAAGGCGGAGGTTGACATGTTTGTAAATAGAGGAGTTGTCTCTTGGTGAATGGTAAATTGTAGAGCAGCGAGGACTCGATGATAATTTACTCGATGTGTGAGAGAATATGAATGGGAGAGGAAAGTCGAAAGGGGAGTTCAATGATGATAGTTATACTTTTCAGAAAGTGGGCTGAGAGTCGCCCGCCATTGACTTACATGACCACATGCACTTCGCTGATGCAAGTTGCAAAGACGAGGATCCTGTGAATCCACTCCATGATACCGCAACGAAAGACGCGAGTGCAGCCGATTTGAAGTCATACCAGCGCTGGTGTGGGGATTCTAATTCTGTAGCCGGCGTCTTGGAAGGGGGGAGAAGCGCGACAGCGTCCGGACATCTCATCGTTATCGGAGCAACCATCCCTATTTCCGCGAAGTGAGGAGTGGGTGGGGCATTTCCCCACATCCAAAACTTGGGGCACTGCGGGGTAACCCTGCTCGGAGACATTAACCCCGCTTGGCAGTCGTCTACCACACCAGTATATTTAACTTCTCGCGGACATCCTGCCTTTACCCGCTGATGCCTTCTCGTCCTGCAGAATATTTGTCCCTTCACCTCGGAAGCAAACCCCGATAGTCCTCAGTATGAAAATGATGGAGCAGGATACACCCCATGAATATGATGGCCAGCGGAGCAATACAACTAGTCCCCGAGGCTGTTCTTCTCCACCACTGTCGCAACCTGTGGCCCCACGATCTCGACCGACCCTCCGAACAAGGACAAGAAAGAAATCAGCCATTGCGTGTAATACATGCCGTGCTAGACGGACAAAATGTGACAGCCAGAGGCCCTCATGCTCGTACTGCCAGTCTCGTAACGTCAACTGCCACTACCCACAGCCTGTAGCAGCTCCAGAAACTAGGTATGAAAGCCCTTAGGTTGCCAATCTCTTCTTGCAAATATGCTTAATACTAGTGTCTTTCTTCCACGAGTAGAACAAGTGCTAACGTAACGCTAGCAGATATGAAGTTGAGCTTTCTACCATCCGTCAACGTCTCGATCACCTAACTAGTATTCTTGAGGGTAGCTCCTCGCCGAGGCCCCTACCTGAAACTAGCGGAGCAGTGGATTCCACGACGACAAGAGAACAATTAACTGATTTTGGAAATACCCCATATAAACTGCTCAACACGCGACGCATGATGGCTGCCTTAGGCCTAGGAGAGGATATTGTCGATGAGCTTACTAGGCTAGAAAGGATTCCTTTGGCATCCCTGGGCGCTACTGGCGCTTCTCGGTTATGCTTTGTCCAGCATCACCAAGCTGCTAGGTAAGCTACTACGTTTTCTAGAATATTTACTTATAATGTGGCCTAATACCCATGTTTATAGCGCCCTAGCGGCTTTCTTTGAGAACGTCCATATCTGGTATCCAATCCTAAGCCCTGGATTTTCTAAACAGTACCTTAGCATCATATCCGGGCCGTTGACACCATCTCCCAATTCATGTCTTGTCCTACTAGTGGCTGCAGTTGGACTCTTGGCCCAGGAAATTGTTTCCAATGGCGAGCTCATCGAAAGCACACACAGCTCGTACTTTGAGGCTGCAATGACAATGTTGCCAATAGTCGTGTCAGACTGCGAGTTAACTAGCGTAAAATGTTTAGTTCTAATCAGCATCTACCACTGCTGTCTTCTCAAGCCTTATCAGGCACATAACTACTGCCTTATTGCGTCCTCCAAGATACAAAATCTTCTCAAAAGGTAGGTGCATTTATACTGCATAGATGACGCTTAGTATGGACTAATGTTGAAACTATAGTTGTGCTAGCATAGAGCAATGCACTCCGGAGACCCACGAACAGGCAGTTCGAGTTTATTGGGCTGTTTTATTGCTCGAAAGGTGAGCTTGGTCACTCCTACCTAATCTTGCAGTTTTCTAAAACGTTTAGTGAGCTTGGCGTGAATTTTGATGTTGCAAATAGCGGCATATGGACCCTAGATGAACACGTCGGACTTCCAGACTGCAGCGACACATGCCAATATGACATTGGGGTTGGGTCCCCTCTCGCAGTATTGTCTCCTTCAAGCGTATCATCAACAGCTAGTGCAGACATAAATAAAGTCCAATCGTATTTCCTCGCGGAGATTTCTATGAGACGCATGTTACGCAGATGTAACACTGCGATTGGACGAGGTGCAAACGGAACAATATGCTATGCGCCAGGAATCGCAGTCGAGCTTGAATTACAGTTGGATGAGTGGTATAACTACCTACCGGAAGTAATTCGATTCCATCTAGATTTCGCCACTACGACGTTTGAAGTTCCGCTAGATGAATGTCCGCTCCGTAACTTCCTGCGCGTGCAGTATTACTGCTGCAAGGTTGCAATATACTGGCCTGCAGTATACCAGGTGATGGAAGATGGGATTGCGAATGGACAACTCCTTGATCATTGCCAAAAATTCTTTGCGTCGTATGTTCAACTCATGCCAAGTATCATAGCCGCTTTCCACGGCTGCATCGTGAATAGGTGGACAATATTTGCAAGGTAAGAGATGTTATCCCTTCGCAGCAGTCTCAAATATCTATTACCAAAAATAAAAATAACCTTATAATAGCATATTTACGAACACTATGGCTGCTATGAAAGCTGCAAGCACTAGTTGTTTGTATGCCAGTAGTTCTCCGGAGCTATACCAGTGTTTTGCCTTAATAAGAAATGTTGATGAGCGTGTCATTGAGAGAAGCGCATCTTTGTCTTTGCTAAGGAACGATTTGATGGAGAAACTTGTAGCCGGGTAGTAGGAAGAAAGGCACCATGAAAATCTGCTGCTAGGAAAAGCTACGGGATTTGGTATATCTTAATTATTTATTCTAAAACTCTAATTTTTAAGCTGTACTTGGCCCAACGGTTCCATGCCATTTAATCCGTCCCAGAGGCTAATCTTCTCGAATATTGCACTGTTGTCCAACCCCGTTGCAAATGCAGCGATACCATTATTGCCCTCATAATCACAAGTATACACCATTGTTGCAAGTGCAAAGCGATCATTGGCATAGACTTCGAGAATGTCTCCATCCGAGATGATACGGATCCGAAGTCGCTCTTGTTCCTCCTCACCCGTAGATGGGTCTCGGGTTTTAAAGAGAGTAAAGGGTCCCTTCTCTGGGAATCTATTGATGTCTTTGTATGATGTTGAGGCGCTGCGATCTACGGTGATCGTTTCGGCGAGGAGAGAGAAAAACACAGTGGTGCGAATCGATAAGTCTTTGCTGTAGCGCAGGTGAAATCCTACAGTTTCACAACCTGTCGCTACTGATATTGTAGCTTGGAGCTCCCATGTTGGGGTCGAGGTAACGGCTAGATGTTCATGCTGTATTGAGTTTGGTCGAGGCAGGAAAGTCTCATTCTTCTCATAGGACCAGAAACAATTATCGCGCAGACGGCTCATTTCTGAGATGGGTCTGATGCCTAGCGTGTGTAATGTTGTGGAATCGTTCGGTTCTAACTGACGTTCCACGCAGGTAATCTCAGAAATTTGGCTGCTGAGTGCGCTAATGACGTTTGGGATCGAGAGAAGGAACACTTCGCGTGGGATGGATAAAGCACCATTCCATCCCTTTCTTCGAGCATGTTCATCCGTGCAATCCTCTTCGGGGATCCAACCATGCACTATCTGCTTATTCGACAGAGGGTCGAGGAAAGAGTTTGCCGCATAGTAACTTCCATGGTCGAGAATGCCGCCGAATTTGAATTGGAGCTTGATATTGTCTCCTTTCTTAACCAAGTTGCCGGACATCCAGACCTGCTGCCTTACTGTCCTCGGGGAAGTAGCCGCAGGGAAAATGGAATTGTTAATGTGATCACGCTCAACTTCCCCTTCTGCGCCAATGATGAGAAACTCCCGCGATACCGAGTTGGATTCGAGTGTCATGAAATTAGTGCATTCCCAATTGATACCATAATTACCACCCCACTTCTCAGAGGGCTGGTAACTGATTGATAAATCCACCAAAGAACCAAGATAGTCCCATTGCCCTAAGGCTTCTGGCTGGATCTCATACAGAAATGTAGTCGGACCTAAACCCGCGATACCGCCAGAGACAAGACCATAAAGCGATTTCCCATTCTTCCCACGAAGTCGATCCAAAGCAGGCCAATTTGCAATATACGGGTCGCGAAAACCTGTCACGTCAACATCTTGAGGTTCCCCATTTAGTATTGGATTATCGGGTGATTTTGCCCATGTTGATCCGCCATCATCCGATGTTGCTATGCCCAACCCTGCTGCATTCCGTGGGTATGGCAGCGTGCTCCAATGAAAAGGCAACTTGAACACGGAGGAATAGAAAACCGTCAGTTGCTTGTTATTTGCATTCGCAACAGGAGCAAAGCAACCCGTAAAGACCCCATCTTGATCATACCCTTTACCTGGACTTAGTGCGGGCTGGGTTGGCATGTTATTCCAGGTTAGAAGGTCTTTGCTAGTTACATGAACCCACGACATGTTTCCCCATTCAGTGCCATAAGGATTACCTATGGCAATAAAGTAATTGTATTAGCTACGAATAACTCGTTGCGACAAAGCATTGCGTAGAGACACTTACATTGGAAGAAGACGTGATATAGCCCAGTACCTGGATCATATCCTGGGGCACACGGATCGTTTATCCAACAGGGCGCGGTAATATGGATCGTTGGCCGGCTGTAGTGGACGGTTTGGAGGTTTGTCAAGATGCGATTTGCTGTCTTTGCTTCGATCTGTATCTGGGGCATAGTGGCTCGCCTTCCAGGACTCGTTTTTAAAGCACTATGAAATGTCGGCCGCTTGAAAATGAAGTATACTCTAACTGCCCCCTCGACCTTTAAACTTAATCTACTCTGAAGTCTTCAAGGAGAGACGTAGGTGCTTATAGTGAATATTTAGAACTCGACTAGCTATTGTAAGTGGCTTGAGCTCAATACACGTGATGCTGGTATTGCTGCATCAACTAATGTGCGTGAGTATTCAATCGACTCAGCTAGAAGCTACTACTGGAAATTGCATCGCGGTGGCCGTCTGTTGCTCCGCGATGGGACAGGTCAAGATGACTCGCGTTTTCAAAATTATGGGCCCTCGCGGAGGATTTATCTCTCTCCGCGAGATCTCCGCACTGGCCCAGGATTCTATGAATGAACTGTGGCGATGGGGCCGTTCTAGGCGTTACGCCAGGTCATAGCCAACCCCACATTTCTTTAGCCAATTTTTACCCCGCGTTCTTCCCAGCGAACTGGCTGACCTTACCAGACCCGACTGCATGGCTAACTTGACCAAGTCTGGGGTTCATGGGGAAACAATATGATACATGGACTCCTCAGGAACAAGTAAGTCCTATGATTTACCTATAATAACGCTATCATCAGCTTCTAATGCTTGAATTATTAAGTCTCGGACAGCGACCATCCTCTCATAACTTCAAACTCCTAACTTGCTGATACTAAGACAACTAAATCAGACATTACTCAACCTCGTTGCGATGACTCTGGTTCAAGGGTGCGCATAAAACGAACCCCTTTATGTGACAATATTAACGCCGTCTCATTGCAGTGTCGACTACTCAGTCGTCAATCCGGAGCAAAAATGGAAAATTCTCAGGTCGCAATCACGCTTCGCTTTCTGGGGTGAGTGTACATGGTTACTACAAGTCCCGTGTTTGATAACTAACCTTATACATAGCTTTTTGGATTTCCACTGGTGTCATAATGCAAGGTTTTGATATCGTAGCCGGTGGTCAGCTAGCTGCTCTGCCTGCTTTTCGAGAGCAGTTCGGAACTCTTCAACCAGATGGGAGCCATTTGATCCCAGCTTATTACCTTTCAGCCTGGAACTCCATTGCTCCTGCGTGTGAAATCGTGGCTACTTTTATCTTTGCACCTATGCTAGAGAAGTTTGGACGCAAACCTGGGATCCTTGCTGCGTCCATTATATCCGTCGCCGGTGTCCTGCTTCAATAACTATCTAAGGATTGGAAGGTACATTTAGCTGGACGTGGTGTTAATGGTAGGTTACTCTTCGTGCATCATACCGATTGACGAGCTATTATTAACAAGTCTGCCTAGGTATTGCCATTGGTATTATGTTCACTATAGCTCCTTTATGGATTGGCGAGACCTGTCGTCCTGAACTCCGTGGCTTCTTTCTTTGTTTCTTCAACACTAGTATTGTGTTTGGACAATTTGCCATGTACGTTCCTCGAGACCGAAGAACTTTGCTAAAATGCTAATTGACTTCAGCGTCGTGGTATCGAAAGGAAGCAGCGGCATAGACGGTAAATGGTAGGCCTCTGTTGCACACGATTGAGGGATGACGCTGACTTTAACTTTGAAGGCAGTGGTGGCTTCCTGTCGTTGCCATGTATATATTCCCACGTAAGTCATCCAACATCGAGGAGCCCCGAACATTCCCCTACGGCGCTCGCTCCTTTCCATTAGTATAATCAAACTAACAACAAAACTCATAGTTATCCTTACTGTCGTCTGGCCTTTTTTTCCTGAATCACCATACTGGCTCGTTCGCCAGAATCGCACCACCGATGCCAAGAATGCCCTCCGCCGCGCCTATGGCTTCAAGGGTGCCGACTCAGCATTTTATGACATAGAAGTCCTCCGCATGGAAGAGGAGATACGAATTACAACTGAGTTGCAAGGCGGTGTTGCTGCTAAACGTAACACTATCTTAGGTGTTAATGTATCCGCCGAAGCCGAATGCTTCCGTGGCATAAACCGCAAGCGCACGTTAACTGCAATTTTTGCTGCCAGCGCACAGCAAATGATTGGAGCGACTTTCGTGATTGGTTATGCCACATATTTCCTAGAACTCATCGGGATTACTAATTATTTCAATGCTTCGGTTGCGCTGTATGTAGTCATGCTTATAGCGAGCATGGCTGCGTTCCCACTTACCGAGATCTTTGGACGACGTGTATTGCTAGTTTGGCCTCAATTTGTTCTATGTTTCATGTTACTGATGATTGGAATTATGGGGTGTGTGCCTAATCAGGTCCAAGCAGGTTATGGCATTGTGGCTTTCATCTATCTGTGGGCCATCATCTACCAACTTTCAATTGGTGCTACTGGGTTCGTCCTTGCATCTGAAATTGCAACTATGCGGCTTCGCGGGGCAACTCAAGGTCTGATCACGATCACCAACGCGTGTTGGGGATTGATCATGCAGTTTACTGTCCCTTATATGGTAAGTCCACAGACTTCTTGGCCTTATTAGAGCAGCCGTTCTTGGGTGCTAACTGCGACCTTAAAGATAAACCCAGACGCAGGGAATCTTGGAGGAAAAGTGGGCTTCATTTTCCTTGGGACTGGACTGATAGCAGCTATTGGAGGGTGGTACCTGTACCCTGAGACGAAAGTAAGTCATTCGGTCTCTAATATCCATTCGCAGGACATGAAGTCTTTCGAAACTAACAACTAGAAAGGGCATCTCATTTGAGAAACTCGATGAACTTTACAGCTTAAAGGTTGCACCTCGACATTTCAAGAAGTTGTCTAGGGAGGCAGGTATTGGACACATACGTGACAGCCCACAGCAGGTCGAAGCAGAGGTGATTGCGAACAAGACGGACAAAGAGCACGTAGAGCATTCGAGCGTTTAATGGCGAGTTACCTTTTTTGGAAGCTATAGTATGGTACTTTCTAGTGCGGGGTATATCAGAATGCGCGTGGCTAACAGGATATAAAGCCCTTAGTTCCCCGCTCACCCTTGCCTCGTCGTCACCACACTTCCGGCTAGGACCGTTGCAGGTGGATCATCCTGAGGAAAATATACTCTAGCAGGTGGCAATTGCTTCGCGCGAGCACAATTGCTAGAGTAGATATAACTTGGATGAGGTGTGAGTATTTCAACTAAAGGCATCGGATCGACTTTGACTTGTACTACATTATATTATACTTTTCAAGTAGTAGTGGTGGTGTTTAGGCTGCTGAATCCAGCAGCTTTGCACTGCTTTATACTATTTATTGAAACATGCAATAATAATTCATGCATACTATACTCTGACCAACGCCCATGCTGCTAATATACCCCCCCAAACAGTCTCTACAGATGCCGATATAGCCGCGCGCTGGGCATGCAACATGTTTAAAAAGCAGGCGGAAGAATTATCCCACCTTCCATTTCGGAACAATGATAACAAGCTTCGGAACAACCCCGCCGCCGTCTCCTCTGCCCCGCGTTTCCCCCACAACATGCAACGTCGTCCTGTATGTAGTATCGGACGACGATCTTCAAGTGGAAATATAAAAGACTCGTAGATTCCACCTCGGGCTTATCTTTAGTAATGTAGCTAAGAGCTGAGATTTTCCTTAACTCCAGGCGTCGGTTTCTGAGCTGTAGTTGACTCGGTTGCGCTGTAGCCTTGTTTGTTCGTTTCGTGCTACTCTTCTACACGCTGCCTGAAATACTACTGTAATGATGAAGTCATTTTCATGGCTGGTTGTGCTCTCCCCGGCTGCGTTGCCAATGGTTGCGGGCAAGGGGTTCTGGTCGAGTACTCCAGCCACATTTCAACATCTTATCAAAGAAACGTACCCCGTTGGAAATGGCAGGCTAGGAGGTATGAGAGTCAATAATTTGGCAGTTTTTCAGATTTTTGACGAATTCAAGCTATGCCATTTGGTCCTCCCGGAGCAGAAAAAGTGGTTCTCAACATTGACTCGCTTTGGTCCGGTGGCCCATTCGAATCATCTGTGAGTGTGATGAACACTTTATAAGGATCAAACTAATATTTGCCATGAGACATACACTGGCGGAAACCCAACATCCCCTCTTAATGAGTACCTTCCGGGAATTAGAGATTCAATCTTCCAGAAAGGCACAGGAAGTAAGCTCTCCATTCTGAAACCTTGCCTTCCATTATTAGTCTTTATGTAGCCTGCGCTGACAGATTCCAGACGTCGATCAGCTTCTTGGAAATGGAGACAATTATGGAAGCTACCAGGTGTTTGCCAATTTATCAGTTGTCATCAATGGCGTGAGCTCTGCAACCAGCTACAATCGGTCTCTCGATTTCAACACGGGCATCCACACTACGGCCTATACTGCAGACAATGGGAACGATTATAAATCAACTGTGTATTGTTCCTATCCCGATCAGATTTGTGTCTACAGCCTTTCATCTAACGCTGCTCTTCCCAATATTACCATTTATCTGGAGAATCAGCTTACATCTGCGCCCTATTCTGCATCTTGCGAACGAAATGACACCTCTGTTATTCTGTCAGGCGTTACCCAGGCCGGTCCTCCTCAAGGAATGCAGTACGAAGGGAAAGCCCAATTAATAACTGGAACAGGAAAATCCATGCTTCATCGCGGCGCTCACACGAGACCTCTGTGCAGTGGCTCATCGCTAATTATACCATCCGATTCTAAAACTCGGACACTTAGTCTCGTAATTGGTGCTGCTACGAATTATGACCAACTGGCTGGCAACGCCGAAAGCAACTTCTCATTTGCAATTCCAGGATCCGATACAATTGACACTCATTCTTTGCTTGATCCAATTATCTCAGCAGTCACGTCACCGGCAGCGTCAAAGGCAGAAAGCACACTCCGACGAGCCCACATTACAGACTACCATGACTTGGTGGGCCAATTCACCTTGGAGCTTCCAGATTCTGCAGGGTCATCCGGTCTAGAAACATCAGTTCTTATTAGCCAGTATAACTCTTCCGGCCTAGGCGACCCATATCTCGAATCTACAATATTTGCGCTGGGACGCCATCTCTTTATCTCCTCTTCGAGAGATAATTCCCTCCCTACAAATCTAGCAGGGAGATGGAGTGAGACAATTGGAGCTGCATGGAGTGCAGACTATCACTCCAATATCAACTTCCAAATGAATCATTGGGGCGCTGATCAGACTGGACTGGGGCGTCTCCAAGCCTCGACCTGGAACTACATCCAGAATACTTGGGTGCCTCGAGGGACCGAAACCGCACAGCTTCTATATGGGGCTCCAGGATGGGTTACGCACGATGAAATGAACATCTTCGGGCACACAGGCATGAAGGAGGATGCTCAATGGGCCAATTATCCAGTCGCTGCCGCATGGATGATGCAGCATGTCTCCGATCATTTCTCCTATTCGCAAAACGTTACCTGGTATCGAGATCAAGGATACCCGCTCCTCAAAGGCGTCGCCCAGTTCTGGCTTTCCCAGCTTCAACCAGACAAATACTTTAATGACGGCAGCCTTGTGGTGAACCCATGCAACTCAGCGGAACATGGTCCTACTACATTCGCATGCACGCACTATCAGCAACTAATTCACCAGCTCTTGACCGATATCAGGTCAACGGAGGCTTTGCTTCCAGATACCGAGGAGGAGTTCATTGCTAACGTCACAACCGCCCTGAAAACTCTCGATAATGGCCTGCATATCGGTACCTGGGGCCAAGTCAAAGAGTGGAAGATCCCGGATTCTTTTGGTTATGACTTTGAGAACGATACCCATCGCCACCTCTCTAATCTCGTCGGATGGTACCCTGGTTATAGTATGTCCTCCTTCCTTGGGGGATACACGAACACAACTATTCAGGATGCTGTGGCTACAACCCTTTACTCAAGAGGACCAGGATATGCCGACGCAAACGCAGGTTGGGAGAAAGTCTGGCGATCAGCTTGCTGGGCCAGATTGAATAATACCGATGAGGCTTATTTTGAGCTCAGATATGCGATTGATGAGAATTTTGCCTCGAATGGCTTGAGTATGTACAGCGGACAGAATCCGCCTTTCCAAATCGATGCCAACTTCGGGATTGTGGGAGCAATGCTAAGCATGCTGGTTGTGGATTTGCCGAATGGCAATGCAGTGGAGAATCGGACAGTGGTATTGGGACCAGCTATTCCTACGAGATGGGGCGGTGGGTCTGTTAAAGGACTGCGACTGAGAGGTGGTGGACTAGTCGACTTCACATGGGACCTAAATGGGCTTGTTGTAAGTGTGAATGCAAGCGGAATAGCCAAAGGTCTTCGGATTGAGAATAAGGAGGGGACTATCCTCGTAGGATCTCGATTACGAACTGAGATACTTTAGTCCCCTTTCTCTTTTCAGTAACTTATACAATCATGAAACTACTGTTCAAAACTCCTGCATACTAATTTAGCTATGTAACTTTAAACTCCTTTTGTGTAGCATTGTATCCGATTCCATTATAGAATCTCAACAAATAACATTTGCCTGACTATTTTCTTAACCTGTACCACCTTGCATGTTGATGGTAATGGACTTTGCTTCCAGATAACTCATTAGACCAGCACGGCCACCTTCTCTTCCTCCATTCCCACTCTCTTTCCACCCTCCGAAAGGCATGTCGATGTTTCCCCCAATGCTCGCGTTGATTGATACAGTCCCAGCCTCAATCAACTTGCTGACCCTTAGAGCTAGCGGGATATCCCTCGTGAACAAGTAAGCAGCTAGTCCATAAGTTGTATCGTTCGCGAGTTCAATTGCTTCCTCCACGGTTTTAAAGGTTCGAATTGCTAGAGCCGGGCCGAATATTTCATCCCTCCAAACCGAAGATTCAAGAGGAGGGTTATTCATGATTGTTGGCTCGATGTAATTCCCCTTCGACTTTCCGCCAGCGAGAAACTCAACACCGTCCTTCTTCGCTTGCTCAAAGAATGACACAACTCGGTCCTTTTGTGCAGTGTCTGCTAAGGGACCTAGAAACGTTGACGGAAGCGCAGGGTCTCCAAGTGCCCCTTTGAACATGTCGAATCGGGCCTTCAAGCCCTTAGTAAACTCCTCGGCAATCTCTTCCTGAACCAAAATCCGTGTTGCAGCAATGCAGACTTGACCGGAGTTGAAAAGGAAGTTTTGGGAGGAGTGAACAAGTGCATTCTCGAGATCGGCGTCTTTGAAAATGATTGACGGGGATTTACCACCAAGTTCTAGAGTAACGCGCTTGAGATTACTATTCGTTGCCGCGATTTGTACTTTCCTGCCGGATGAGACGGATCCGGTGTAACTAATCTTCTTGATGCCCATGTGCGATGCCATGAGGGCTCCTGTAGAACCATCACCACTCAGCAGGTTGATAACGCCAGGAGGAAACCCAGCTTGGACAATCAATTCCCCAACCGGAAGTGAGCCCAGAGGTGATTTTTCCGAGGATTTGAAGATGAATGTATTCCCAGCAGCAACCGCTGGTGCGATTTTCATACAAAGCATGTAGAGTGTAGCATTCCATGCCGCAATACCAGCGCATACTCCGAGAGGGTCGTACCGGATCAGCTTGTACGTCTTGTCATCGCCCTCGGGAACTAGTTCTCCGGGAATCTTATCGCAATACCCAGCATAATGGCGCCAGGTAGAACCCATGAGACTGCCCAAGGGAGCGGCCAGTGCTACCGGTTGGCCCATTGCAATAGTTTCTAGCTTCATCAGACTCTCGAAATTTTCATCCAAAAGGTCAGCAAGTTTTAGCATGCATTTGGCCCTCTCAGAACCGGGCATTATGCTCCATGGGCCTTTGAAGGCTGCTTGTGCTGCAGCGACAGCATCGTTTACGTCCTCTTCGCCACCAGAGTGTACCGCATCCGTGACGATCGAGTCATCAACGGGATTACGAACAACCACGTAAGTGCCAGATTTAGCAGACACATACTAGAGAAATTGTAGGTATTAGACTATATGCAAGCAATGGTAATGGCGAGTATGCACTGACCTCGTTGTTGATAAAAAGCTTGGTTTGGAAATTTTGAGCCATCTTTGTAATGAGACCAAATTGAGTGTTCACTTTGAGGAAGAATATTAATGGGTTTTATTTCAGGCTGTGCTTATTATCGGGATTACGACGTCTCTTTAATCCAACGCGGGGTTGCAGTTACTTGAATAGATCATAGTTTAGATTGGCCCAAATTAACGACGTGGTGCGTCATCTTGGAAAAGGATCGAGATCCTAGTTCCGCCCGCAGCGTAACACCGCCCTCAGCGCAAATATCTTCATCTCCGAATGATCGGTGCTCGAAGAAGGAATGTCCTTGTCCCATACTGTGGACGAAAGCTCTGGGCTAGAGATATCGATATCGGCGGAAGTTGAACCTTGCTGCCACGTTCAAGAGTCCCGTACTCTAGAGCTAGGGGAAGATAGTGAGCAGAAACGG
This sequence comes from Pseudogymnoascus verrucosus, assembly GCF_001662655.1. Lineage (NCBI taxonomy): Eukaryota > Fungi > Ascomycota > Leotiomycetes > Thelebolales > Thelebolaceae > Pseudogymnoascus > Pseudogymnoascus verrucosus. Next base: position 83,426 of record NW_017263703.1, read on the forward strand.
TGGGCTGTTAAGTTTTGACAGGGAATTAAGATGGGGCGACTAGTTGTAGATAACCTATGTCGGTTCATAATTCTACTCATTCTTAGTTTGATTCGATACAGCACCATTGCTGCTGGTTCATATCGAGAATTTTTTATCGTAGCAGGAGGCAACTGCTTCACGCAAACACATTCGCGGAATAGACATGAGTTGGATGAGATGTGACTATTTCTACTAAAGGCACCTGATCAACTTTGACATATACTAAATTTCCGCCTCTTTCGCGCCATGTTGCCGTAAAAGTTGAGCGATATCTGAGTAGCCGCGATTATTAGCCTCCTGCAATGCGCTGCCAAAACCCTCGCGCATGTAATTAGCATTAGCTCTTGCTTGAAGAAGCAGCTCCACTATGTGCTTTTTCCCGCAGCTAGCTGCCGCCGAGAGTGCGTTTCCATAATATCTGCCGCCTCCTCTATTTATATCAGCTCCTGCTTGAAGAAGCATCCGGACTATTTTCTCATGCCCATGGTAAGCTGCCTCCTGCAATGCGCTGCTGTAAGTCCCACCTATGCTATTCACATCAGCTCCTGTGTCAAGAAGCATCTGCACTGCCAAAGCATTCCCATGCTGAGCTGCCGCCTCCAGTGCGCTGCCGAGCTTTCTGTTCCCGCTATTCACATTAGCTCCCCACTGAAGAAGGAGCTTTACAACCTGCACACTCCCACCGACAGCTGCTGCATACAGTGCGTTGCTATAATCATGGCCACCTCCGCTATTTGCATCGGCCCCTGATTGTAGAAGCAGCTGAACAATCTCATATTTTCCAGCAAATGCAGCAGCCTGTAGTGCGATCCCATCGATCTCACACACGAAGTTTACATCAGCCCGGAACTGGAGAAGCAGACGAACTATCTGCCAGTTCCCTTTACTAGAAGCCGCCTGCTGCAGTGCTCTGCCACCTTCTATGTCTACATCACCCCCTAAATGTAGTAGTTTTTGTACGACGGCCGTCAATCCTACTGTTGCGGCCATAATGAGTGGTGTCTGGGTGCACCTATCATTATTGCCGCAACAGTAGGATACAATATCATGGCGGGCACCATTTTCGAGTAGTAGCAGTGCAACGTCTATGTGACCAGAATCTATAGCTGAAAGGAGTGGAGCTAACCTAGGTTTGTCTCCAGGAAAATCGATATCTGCGCCTGCGGCGATGAGATGCCGGGCAACTGCGAGGTATCCCTTGCCTGCTGCTAGTTGCAGGGGACTGCCGTGTTGTCTTCCTACATCATTGACATTTCCCTTGATTTGTATTAAGTTCAGGAGGAGGTCAGGTAGATTTTCGTTCGATAGTATGTAGATTAGACTGTCGTTTGGATGATAGACTGTAGGGCTACCTCTGGGGTTATAACTGAAGTCATTATACACCATCATCCATTTTTGAATTGATGTCCTATCAGGGGCTTCGAAATCAGTGAGAAACCCTCCCTGGTCTATATCGCAGCTTTGGGCGACTTCAGCGTGAGCGAAGACGTACCGAACAGCATACCACGCGAATGGAAAGTGGCGCAAAATATCATCCTTTAGGTTCGGCTTTGTCCTCAGTCCATTAAGTAGTGGGGTCAGTCTTGGCTGCGTAGGGCTCCAACGGTTATCCTTAAACACGCCCAGTGTCATGTACTGATAGCAGCAATGTTTTAGTCGTTCCTCGCTGAATCCCCTAACATTGATCGCAAAGTTGGGTTCGAGCTTGGTGAAGCCATCATGAAGAAGAAGAAAGTCGCATACGGACTCATAGATGAACTGGACAGTTCTATCCATCTTGGTTACTTCTACGAGCCCCTTCGAGATATTGAGGATAAAATTTTCAATGCCCTCGGAATTAATTTCGTCAGCATCCCATTTTTCTATTGCTGTTGGCTCTGTTCCTGCTAGAACGGCAAAGTATAGCTCCTCTGGGTTCAGTGGCCTCTTAGCGAACAAGACCCATTGAAAGCACAGAATTGATTTGTACTTCGAGTTGGGGTCTGATTTTAGGATGTTGGTAAACAGGTCGTCGAGCTCCTTGGGGACACTGTCTAGTAGTTGTTGTAATTGGGCAGGCTTGCCTTCGCCACGACGGAATGCCATGTTTAAGAGTTCTACTACCAACCTAACCCATATAAATACCCCCGATGATCTGCTGCACAATTCACACTTAATAAGAGCTACGTGTGGGCTGTAGGGCACTCTGAATTCGCTGTCGATGTATGTCATAATGTCTTGATTATGGCTATATTGCTTCTCGAGGGTTAATTTAACACCCCACCGAATCAGGATATTTAGATAGTGGCGCGTCGATAGGCATATGTGCAGAGGTGATCCTAATGACACTGCAGTATGCCCGATGTTCTCGAAGAATTTGACTAATTTAAGCACCTCATCGTCCTTGCATTCGTCAAGTGCGTCGATAAACCACATAACTGGATACTCTTGAGGTGTCTTCATAATTGTAATTAGAATCGCCTAGAGCTCGCCAATATTCCACTCATAGACCTCGCTATGCTTTATCTTGAAGGAGAGTAGATGTGAGAGGTCATCTAGGATAGTTGGGGTTTTCGAGATTAATTGGAGTAAGACTGAGCGGTACATTCCTAGTATTGACCTTTCAAGTTCAGCTCCTCGCGCGTTGAAGAAGAACGTGATAACTGTAGATGGCAACGCCGCATTAGTAGCGGCTTCGACAGCGAGCTTCATAATCGTCGACTTTCCAGATCCTGGCTTCCCTTTAATCTAGATGAAACCATTATGTTCGGAGACAAGATTACTGTCAAGCCACTAGTCGTATTCAGGTGTGGAAAACAGCCAATCGCACGTTGTGCTAGTTGCTGTCTCGATATTAAAGAACCGCGTCTTCTTCTAATTGAACTTCAATGAGTCTTCGATAGCCTTTTTCTCCTTTTCAGTTAACTTTTTTAGATTCAGCTGCCCTTTGATACCACGAGGGATAGTGCTCATAGCAGTTAACGTCATGCAATTTAGCTTCGCAAGAACTTCGTCATAGTCGCTATCGTTCGGAGTGAATTTAACCAACGTTGAATGATCTCTCTTCATTCCTATGCAATTATGGGCTTCGTTCTCCCACGGGCGGGTATGTCTTGCGGAAGAGCTATCAACTAAGATGCAAAGCGGTCCCCCCATATTCCATACATTGTTTTCTATCTTCTGAATGTTAGTGCGTGAAAGTAAAAACAGCGTACTGAGCTTACAAATTTTGCTGTTTGCAACATCTCGGTTTCGTAGTAGCAGAATATTTCTGAATCTTTTCTGTCAAATGCCTTAGGGAAGTCTCGAGACTGATTTCGAAGGAAATGTGACTCCTTTCCGAGAGTGTGAAGTAGAGCTTGGTTTGGCTGACCTGCAACCATTGGTACAAGAGAAGCTACCTCCATGCCTTGGCTTGGGACGCTAAAGAAAAGACCGCCGTCCTGGTGTTTCTTATCGTTCTTCATTTGTATCATTGCCTCTTTAACGATTAATCCCCCAAGGCTATGGGCTATAAATATCAAGGGCACTGTTTTCATTTGGGAATTGGTCGAGCCTGGTGCCCTCTGAGCAGCGATGCTTGCTCGGAACGAGCTCGCTAATGATTTAATATCTTGAAAAGAAGCACTGCCATGAAGTTGAGTGTCGTAGCCGTATATCATGATTTGGGCACCTAGAAGACCTCGGGGTAGTGAGTCACACAACCACATATGTTGCCCATCTCGCGCTTTAAATGACCCAAATGCATGTCCCCTAAGTCCTGAGATTGCAATAATGCTACGCGTTGTTAGATATTTGCGATATATATCTGAATATTGACTTATACGTACTCTATCTTGTGTTCATCTAACTTACTGAAAGATCGAAGTACTGTGATGCCTTTGAAATGTGAATCAACTGTAATGATTTGCTCTTGGGGAATTATATCGTCGTCATCATCAGTGCTACTATTTTCACTATTATTTTCAGTGGGTATAGGAAAATGCCATTCTCCATCGGCCCTTGGGGGGAGGAGTATCGGCAGGCAGCTAAAGCATACTGTAGCCACCCTGGTCCTCCGGTTCGGACTGATAGCGATCGACCTGAGTTTGACCGAGTTCCCAGCCTTGTCAAGTTGCAAGACCGTTTGGAGTAGGGACTTGACTTGCTTCTGCTTGTAGTCTATAGGGATTCCCGTAACCCGGTATGCGGCATTAGCTTCATTTTTGTTTGAGCCTATCAACTGCGGATCCAAGGTCCCCATAGTATATAGGTAGCATATGAGGAATATGACATAAGACAAATACTCATATCCTCGCGGTAGGCCATATTTGAAGAGGGTAGCTGGTGAGGCTGGGAGACCAGTAGCCCATATAACCCCTGCAATATTGGGCCTCCAATGCGAGACTCAACACAGCTTCTCTCTCCTCCGGTTCACGTGAGATATGTAACAGAAAAAAGGCTAGCAACTTCGTTATATCATAAACTACATATCCTGATGCGAAGGCTTGCCACAGATTTATGAGAGTTAGTAGGGGATTAAGTAAGAATCCAAGAGAGACGCTATGAGAGAGAATTGTGTTATCAGAACTTTCTATCACTTGATTACTAGATGGCCTCTCATTCGACTTTCCCTGTGGTGGGAAGCTACGAGAGAGTTGTGTCCTTAGAACTTCAAATCGCCCAACAAATAGATAGCCTCTCATGTGACTATGCCTTACTGTGAGACGTTATTAAAGAGAGCTGTGTCCTCAGGACCTTTAAATCACGCCCCTGCCCCCCCCCCAAAAAATAGATGGCCTTTCGTGACTTTTTCTGTGCTGAGATGCTTGCCTAGTGTACCTGGCACTATATAATCTCTAGATGTGGCAATGGCGATGATATATTGTGGAGATACTATGACCGACGTGGATGCGGCTGTGCCTATCCCCAAAATCCAAAGTGTGGCGGAGCCTTGCTTACATACGCACCATTGCGTACCTTCCTCCGTTAACCAAACCACCAAACCGCGCACGGAAATAACCGATAAGCAACTCGAAGACAATGACGACTGAACCCCCCCATACATTGAAAAATATTATTGATTCTTGACTCGACTCGCTTTGGTCGCACTTTCGTCTTTCTTGTCTATTGTTACTCTTTCAGATTATTCCCATTCACTCTTTCGATACCCTCATTTAATCTTCTGGCTTTGCAACTTCACGGAACTTCGCGACAGACTTGAGGCCTCCCAGGCTACACCATGGTGAGATTGGCCCCCCAACCCCCGATCCGGTCTCGATGCGGACATTTCTTTCTGACACGCCTGTTTTATTAGGGGATAAGTAGGCGACCAAAGGATAAATCCGCAGGCAATGCGCCGTCAGGCGGCCGTGGGGCAGGGGGAGGGAAGCCCAACATCAAGAAGGCGGCATTCGATACGACCAAGAAGAAGGAGGTCGGAGTCTCGGACTTGACGCTACTGAGCAAAGTGTCGAACGAAGCTATCAACGAGAATTTGAAGAAGCGCTTTGAGAATGGAGAGATTTACGTTCGTTTAAGCATCCTCCCTGAGCGGACGTTTGAATTCTGACCTACGCGCCCAACAGACTTACATCGGCCATGTGCTGGTATCAGTCAATCCCTTTCGAGACTGTGAGTATTGCGCCAACAGCTATTTACACAGGGTGCTGACAAGCTTCCGAAGTGGGTATTTATACAGATGCCGTGTTGGATAGCTATAAGGGGAAGAATCGATTGGAGGTGGGCCAGATCTCCGAATTTTGAAATGCGCCGCTGACCACTGCAGATGCCACCCCACGTATACGCAGTTGCCGAGTCCTCATATTATAACATGAACGCCTACAAAGATAATCAGTGTGTCATTATTTCCGGAGAGTCTGGTGCGGGGAAGACAGAGGCGGCAAAGCGCATTATGCAGTATATCGCCAACGTGTCAGGAGGTAAGGACTCGTCGATCCAGGAGATTAAGGATATGGTGCTGGCAACAAACCCTCTGCTGGAATCGTTTGGAAATGCGAAAACACTGCGAAACAACAATTCGTCGAGATTCGGAAAGTACCTCCAGCTCCAGTTCAACTCTGCCGGCGAGCCCGTCGGAGCGGATATTACGAATTATCTTTTGGAGAAATCCAGAGTGGTTGGGCAAATTATGAACGAGCGCAACTTCCACATCTTTTACCAATTTACGAAAGGAGCATCACAAAAGTATCGCGAGACATTCGGAGTGCAGAAGCCGGAGACATACGTGTATACTAGCAAGTCGAAATGCTTTGACGTTGATGGTATTGATGACCTGGCAGAATTCCAAGATACGCTGAATGCGATGAAGATTATCGGGCTGTCTCAGGCAGAGCAGGACGAGATCTTCCGCATCCTAGCGGCGATCTTATGGACGGGTAATATCCACTTTGTCGAGGATAAGGATGGATATGCTGCTATTGCAGACCAATCTGTGGTAGATTTCTTGGCTTATCTATTGGAAGTTGACGCAGCGCATGTCGTTTCCGCCATCACGATCCGCATCTTGACGCCAAGAAATGGCGAGGTTATTGAGTCTCCCGCCAACCCCGCACAGGCAGCAGCTACCAGAGATGGACTGGCGAAAGCTCTCTATAACAATCTGTTTGACTGGATTGTCGAGCGTGTCAACGTGTCGTTGAAGGCTCGCGGCGCAACCTCGAACTCAATTGGTATTCTGGATATCTACGGCTTCGAGATTTTTGAGAAGAACAGTTTTGAGCAGCTCTGTATCAACTATGTCAACGAGAAGCTGCAACAGATCTTTATCCAGCTTACCTTGAAGACGGAGCAAGAGGAATATGCCCGCGAGCAGATTAAGTGGACGCCTATCCAATACTTTGACAACAAGATTGTCTGCGACTTGATTGAGGGTACGAGGCCACCAGGAATCTTCTCCGCCATGAAGGATGCGACCAGAACTGCACATGCGGACCCCGCAGCTTCGGATAGGACGTTCATGCAGAGCATCAACGGAATGTCGAACCCCCATCTCACTCCTCGCCAGGGCAACTTCATCGTCAAGCATTATGCTGGTGATGTGAGCTACACAGTTGAAGGTATTACCGATAAGAACAAGGACCAGCTTCTCAAGGGCCTGTTGAACCTCTTCGCGCAAAGCCAGAACGAGTTTGTGCATACATTGTTCCCCAACGAAGTCAACCAGGATGACAGGCGACAGCCCCCAGCGGCTGGAGACAAGATCAAGACGTCAGCCAACGAACTTGTCGCCACGCTCATGAAAGCCACACCGTCTTACATCCGTACGATCAAGCCCAACGAAAATAAGTCGTTCTCTGAATATAATGTGCCAAACGTCATGCATCAGATCAAGTACCTTGGTCTGCAGGAGAACGTCCGTATCAGACGTGCTGGATTCGCCTATCGTCAGACTTACGACAAGTTTGTCGAGCGCTTTTACCTCCTGTCGCCACAGTGCTCATATGCTGGTGAGTATACTTGGACAGGCGACTCAAAGTCCGGCGCCAAGCAGATCCTGAAGGACACCAGCATCCCCGCCGAAGAGTATCAATTTGGTGTAACAAAGGCGTTCATCAAGGCGCCAGAGACGCTCTTCGCTTTAGAGCACATGCGCGACCGATACTGGCACAACATGGCCATCCGCATTCAGAGAGTATGGCGAGCATACCTACGCATCCGCTCCGAAGCCGCAACTCGCATCCAGAGGGTATGGCGCAAGAAGCGTGTCGGGGCGGAATTCCTCGAGATGCGCGAGAGGGGCCACAAACTTCTGCAGGGCCGCAAGGAGAGGCGTCGCATGAGTCTGCTCGGCTCGAGACGCTTCATGGGCGATTATTTGGGCTGCAACGCTGGGAGCGGGCCTGGCGCGCGCATCCGCAACGCGATCAACATCCCCGGCAACGAAGTCATCCTCTTTTCGTGTCGTGGCGAGGTCCTCGAGTCCAAGTTCGGACGCTCTAGTAAGCCTAGCCCGCGCATCTTCGTCCTAACCAAGAGCCGGTTCTACGTCGTCTTGCAGGCTGTTGTCAACAAGCAGGTCCAAATCTCCGCTGAGCGCGCCATTCCCCTGGGCTCGATTAAATTCATCGGCCTATCGACAAGCCGCGACGACTGGTTCTCCCTAGGCATCGGGTCCCCACAAGAAGCAGACCCCTTACTCAGCTGCGTCTTCAAAACCGAGTTCTTCACGCACCTCACGCGCGCCTCACCCGGCAGCGGCTCCGCCCTCCTCAAGATCTCTGACCACATTGCATACGCCAAGAAGCCCGGCAAGATGACAGACATCAAGGTCCTACGCGACTCCCAGCAGCGCGAGGACTTCTACAAGAGCGGCGCTATCCACACCCAGTCTGGCGAGCCCCCGAACTCCGTCTCCCGCCCTCTCCCCAAGGGGAAGCCCATCCCCGCCAAGCCCTTCACCAAGGGCCGCCTCATCCGCCCCGGTGGTCCAGACGGCCGGCCGTCGAAATTCGCAAACGTAGCGCGCAGCACCAAGCCCGTGGCACACCCCGTACCACATCAGCCTGTCGCGCAGAACCCTATCGCTCACGCGCCTGTCGCTGCGCATAACCCGTTGGCGCAGCAGCTCGCGTCGCGTACGCGCGCGCTCCCGCAGCAGCCGCAGGAGATCTCGCTGTCGCAATATGGTGCTATTGCAGCTGCATCCCATGCGGCGCCGGCGCCTGCGGCACGTGCGGTACCGCCGCCTCCGCCACCACCGCCCCCGGCTGCGACGCCTGCGGGCCCGATTTTCCGAGCGATGTATGACTTTGAAGGACAGAGTGCGAATGAGTTGAGCTTCAAGAAGGATGAGGTGGTGGATATTGTGCAGAAGGAGAATAATGGTATGTCTTTCCCATCCCTCTCCTCGAACAGACAAACTAACATGACCCCCAGGTTGGTGGTTAGCGAAAATTAACGGCCGCGAAGGCTGGGCTCCGTCCGCCTATCTCAAGGAAGAAACCCCTCCTCCACCTCCCCCACCATCTGCCCGGCCCTCGGCCGCAAACGGGAAACCCAAGCCTCCTGCTCCTCCAGCCAAGCGTCCCGCTGCTGGAGGACGCAAGGCCGCGGCGCTACCCGGGCAGAGGGATTCGGGAGGGATGGCGAGTGGGAATGAGGGAGGAGGAAGTGGCAGGAGCACGCCAAGTTTGGCGGGTGGGTTGGCGGAGGCGTTGAGAGCGAGGCAGAGTGCTATGAATGCGGGGCACGGGGGGAGAGATGAGGATGATTGGTAGGCAGTACGCTTGGTGACGGCGGGGTCAGGTAGGGGATGATTTAGACATGTGAGGGGAGGCAGATAGAATGAATGAAATTTGAATACGTGCCACTTTTCGTACCCAACCCCGTCTATGTATCAACATGTATCATCATATAAACCGTAGCCACAATCCCGTCGCCCATCTCCAAATCCCCACCTCTATAAATATCAAACCTCGCACTCATCCCCCTTCCCCAGCCCCTACCGCCCCCCAACAATCCTCCCCGCAACATCCCTCAGCACATGCTTCTTCACTTTCCCACTCCCCGTCTGCGGCACCTCACTCATCCCCGTCTCCGCATCCCCGAACCAGAAAATATGCGCTGGCGCTTTGTGCCTCCCCAGCACCTCGCGGACCCACGCGCGGAGGTCATCGTCGGTCGGTCTTTCCTCCTCTTGCGATGACGACGATGGGGAAGACGGAGGTGCGGGGAGAAGGAAGGCTCCTACCACTTCCCCATACTTAGGGTGCGGGATCCCCACCACTGCCGCGCGGGTGATGAGCCCCGAGGGGTGCGCGACGAGGCGGGATTCCACTTCTAGGGGGTATATGTTCTCGCCTCCTTCGTGATGGTTAGTGTTTGATCGGATGGAATGGAGTTGAACGAGCGACATACCTCTTATTATAATATCTTTAAATCTTCCGGTGATGGTACAGTACCCTTCCGCATCAAATACGGCCTCATCACCCGTATGCAACCACACTACACCCTGCTCATCCCGGATCATGACTTCCCGCGTCTTGTCGGGGTTGTTCCAGTACCCCTTCTGTAGTGAGTAACCGGCCATGCAGAGTTCGCCGGGCGTGCCGACTGGGACAATGGCGCCGTGGCGATCAATGATCTTTGATCTCAGGTGCGGCAAGACACGGCCTACGGTTGTGAGTTTGCGGTGGATGGAATCACCCGCATGAGCATTGAAGCAGGTTGGTGAAGCTTCAGTAAGGCCGTAACTACTGGTGAACTCCTTCATATTTAACTCCCCCACCATTCGCTCCATCAACTCCACCGGCACCGGTGCACCTGCCACTATCCCGGTGCGTAAATTGGGACACGACCAGGACGCCGGCCGCGGGAGGGAAAGAAGTTCCTCGAACATGGCGGGAACGCCATGAAGCGCTGTGCAGTTTTCCGCAGCGACCGCAGCGAGCACGGCGGGGGCGGAAAAGGAGGGGCTAGGGAGGACGATGGTGCTGCCATGGGTGATGCAGACGAGGAGGCCGAGGACGAGGCCGAAGCAGTGGAAGAGGGGGGGAGGACAGCAGAGAATGTCGGCGGGGGTGAAGGACATGCGGTGGCCGATAGAGTGGGCGTTGTTGATCATGTTGCTGGGGGTGTTAACTTGGTTTGATGGGCGATGGGGAGATTGACTTACTGGTGCGTCAGCATTGCGGCTTTAGGTTGTCCGGTTGAGCCACTGGTGTATTGAAGGTTGCAAATGTCATGGGGAGAGACCATTATGCTTGCTGCTTTGAGGACTTCACTCGGGATAAGGGCCCCAGCATCGATTAGTTCGTCGTAAGTCGGGAAGCCGTTCAGGGGTCCCTTTATCATGACGAGGCTCTTGAGACTACCGAGATTATTTCTGTTCGAGAGATTCGAGGTGACCTCAGAAAGGAGCTGTGTGTTATTGAATTTGCCATACTCCTCCTGTGCAAACAGAAGCTTGCAACCTAATCACCAATTAACCAATGTCCTCCAACACGTCTCTGCCAAACTCACCAGAATGGTCCAGCGCATACTGTGCTTCCGTAGCCGTATAAGTACTGTTCAACACCACCAGCACACACCCCACATACCCCGCCGCAAAAAACACACTGACATATTCCTCGCAATTGCCCGCGAGAATCCCGACACGATCACCCCCCCGCACTCCCAGTGCCAGCATGGCTTTCGCGAGACTCCTGCTCTTATGCTGCAACTGGGTGTATGACCATCGCGCGCCGGTCCAGGGAACGACGAGACATTCCTTGTCACCGCGCAGCGCGCATTGCTCGTCTAGAAGCTCGCCGAGAGTCAGGTCGACGAGGGTTGGTTCGGCGCCGCCGTGTACGAGGGAGAGGGTGGTTGGCTCGGCGACATCGTTGAGGTGGTGCGTGGTCTGTTGGAGGCGGCGGATGGTAGTTGTATTAGAAGACATGATGCGCGCACTTGTAGGAAAGACAGTGAACAAGCACACTCAAATAAGAAACAACGAACAGACTCAAGAAATCTATCTCTAGTTGAAAGAAAGACACGAAACTGAAAATCCCTCGAATTTTTATTCCCAAACGCAAGTACGTTCGGCTTTCGAACAGCCTGGCGGCACCACGGCACACACACACACACTTCGACCCACCTCCTCGAGCTCCCGACACATTCTCGAGCTGGTTATTACCTCCCCTTGGCCATGGTCACTAGCTCCCCAGCCAGGCCAAACTGAGCACCTTTCCCTGCTGATGATAGGGGGGCATGTCGCGAAAGATCTGATTAGATTGGATCAGCTACGCAGGGATGGGTCGCATCTGATTAGATTGGATTAGCTGCACGCCCCTCGAGCCGTCGTCCGTCTTGGCTCTGTCCCGGTCAGCGGCGGGGGTTGGAATTGCACCTCCATGACATGTGCCTTCCTGGACTGGCTTTGGGAGGGAGGTCTGAGGATCTTAAAGCAGCATCGGATCGCATTTCGTATAGTAGCTACATTACGGTAGCTGTAACATTAGCCTCCCCAGAGATTAACCACGCACGAGAAAACCAGGATCATACATCCGGTTGACAGCTTGAATAGGGCTTTCATGGATGGGGGTGTCTCATAATTGGCTGTGTGGAGTGCTTATTAGGCGATCCGGTCGGGTATACGCCATCTGATAAGAAAAAATTATCAGATCCTGCAGCTGTTAGCGCCGTCGCCGTGGGGGTAGTACGTACTATGACAGAAGGTTGGGTCCACACACACGTTTGGAGAGCACCGATGTCGCTTTGTGGGAGGTAATTACATGGTTTTGTGGTGACAGTGATGCTTTTATTAGAGGTGCGTTGATATACTCTATGCTGTGCCGTGGTGAAGCCTTTAATGCTTCTGTAGGGTGGGGGGATGGGGAGGAAATAGAAGGATGTGCTTGTGTGTTTTAGATACTTGGGACGTGGATGTATGGAAGGTGGAACATTTCAGGTGAGTTCATTGTTATTCGTTATTGTTTATTTATTATTATAAAAACAAACAATACAATTTGTTTCCATTTCCATTTCCAGTCAATCGTTTCGGAAGCTATCCTCTCCGAGGCCATCCTTCCAAGTGTGTTTCCTTTCGAGATCATTCCTTCCAAGACCATCATTGCCAAGGGTCAATCTTCTCCAGATCATTCCTTCGAAGGTCATCCTTTCTGAGGTCACTATTTCTGAGGTAGTTCTCCATTGCCAGCCTTTCCGTCCTTCCCCAGGCAGCTTCTTCTCTGAGTGATGCTTACGGGCAGCATAATATAGCGACGAGTGGATTTCCAGCGTCTTGTTGCGAGGGGCACGCGGCAGACAGAGTAAGTGTTTTGTTTTATTTTGTCAGCATGCGAGAACGTAAGTAACTGCTTCGGACTCATGATCTTGAGAGATGTGTCGATGCTTGGGGCAGGTCTTCCGACATGACGCCCTTCCGAAGTATGGGGGGTGGATGAAGTTCAAGGGGTGACTGGATCCGAGTCATTCAGAGGACGTGACGAGACATGATTGTTCTGTGCTTCAGCTCGGGGACGCATGTGCCTACTCCGGAGCCGCGCAAGTTGAGGATGATCCGAGTGCTTGACGCGAATCGCGCGACGCCCTACCCATCCGGACGAACGGCGAAATGAGGTCCTAGGGGTAGCTCTTCGGATCCCAAGCATTCACCGGCACGCGCCCCTTCGAGAGCGACATGACATAACGCGGCATCCTTTTCCATCCTGCGAAGTAGGGATGCAGGTAGTTTTCCGTCTCTGTGTCGACCTGGAATAAGAGCGGGTTCATCTGGTGAGGCAGCTCGAGGAAGAGGTCCTTCGTGAGATTGTTGATCTGCACGTCGGCGACGGAGGCGAGACCGAGTTTGAAGGTGGTGTAGTGTGTCGTGTGATACACAAGCGCGTCGAGGTAGGCGGGGATACTGAGGATGTTGATGGGAGAAGTGTTTCCGGCGCCCTTGGTGCGCTGGTATATCGTGTTGAATATGCCGTCGGCGCCGCTATTGGCGGCTGCATCGTCGAGGATGCGGGGGCCATAGAACCATCCGTCGTCGCGGCGGAGGGCGGGGTGGAATTCCTCCTCCACCAGAAACGGGTTCCACGGATACAGCTCGGGGACTTCGACGAGCGGGCATGCATCGATGTTGATGTGATAGGCCTCCTCGGTCCATAACCGCATGTACGAGAATCCGATGCCTTCGATGCCTTCCCACTTCAGGACAGTGTCTGCGTCGCAAAGATACTCGATTAGCATCTTCTCCTCAATGTTTTCGAGATCCTGCCATGCCGCGTCGGACTTGAAGACCTCGAGCGTTTTGACGCCGTCGAAGATGGTCCAGAAACCAGTTTCAACGAGCGAGGTGACGATGGCGGGGAGTTGGGACGTGCGCAGGACGAGGTCGAAGCCAGCGTCGACGCTGGAGGAGCAGCCCATCCAGCGGAGTGCGACATGGCCGACGAGGATGAATGGGTGGGAGTATTTGTCCAGGATGTCAAGAACATGGTCGATGGTTCCTTCGGCGGCGGTGTTGGGCGCGGTGATGGTGCTTGTCTCTCCTCCAGGTTTGGTTTCCATCTCATGAATTTCCTCGCTGATCGTACACGTGGAGGCGGGCGAAGAGGCGTCCATTTTGGCGATGGGAGTTCGGTGAGATGGTGATGGGAGGAGGAAGGAAGGTGTTCACGCCAGTTTCTGGGAAGGTGGGATTTATCACATGGTTCCACGCTATTTAGATTCAGTCTAAATGGTTATAACCTCGAGCTAAGTCGAGCTAATCTTTTGACGTAAGGTACATGTATACAGGTAGTGCAGGGTCTAATTACATTTTATAACATATTAATTTGGTATTCATTGCGTTCTTTCCATAATGCGGCGTGGGAATGATATTCCTCGGGCACCATATGCTTACTTACCGAGAGTTATTCTATCCTCAAACAACCTTTACCAACATTTCAAGAAAATCGTCGATTATGACATAACGTCCTCGTAGTCGGAGTTGGTTCCAAAACTCAAGATATCTCCCGACGATTAGTTTGGTAAGGTTGATGAGTACAGCGACAGCAAGAGGCGACAGGAGAAGTAGTGGTGGTGAGAGACATGACTCTCACCACCGCCGCCCATTCTCACCACCACCCATTCCCACCCACCCCTTCCCCACAAACCAACTTCTCATCCCAGCCGCCCCTCCCCGTAGTATCTCATCGAGAAACGATAAGGACGCATGCTTCTCTTCTCCGTGTGTTCGTCCATCTATTCGAATGCGTCTTCGACGTCTTTCTTGGTTTTCCTATCCAGGCCCAGGTCAGGGGTGCGCGTCGTCATCATTTATCATGTCTCGTACCAGAATTCATTTTTTGATTATCCCATGTCTGGTGGAGCTTTTGGGCTGTGTGCGATCGAGACGCCCCTTCATCTCTCTTTGGTCGCGAATCCCCTTTCCCTTCTTACCATGATCTTAAGTCTTTGTTGTGGGGGTTCTACTTACCTTTATTCGGAGTCGGGTGATGATGATGATGATATTCTTTTCCCCTAACGATGACCTTTAAGGCTGTGTGAGGTAGCGGAGAGTGAATGAGATGGATAGAAAGAACGGCGATATGATGGGAAGGATGGCCACTCTCCTCCTGCAGCGTAGATTCGAGAGAAATGAGTAAACGCTACCTCGCCGGCCATCGTCGGCAAGCAACCCATCAAGTCCGACTAAAAGCGATGACAACCCCACCGACAATCACGATAAGGAGAATGACGACAATGTGTATGACATTCCTCTATCCCGTTCGCAGACATGAGAAATGTAGACATCATCGCCGAGCTCGCAAAACTTAGATAAAACCAAAAAGAAAGGCTCTGACCGATGCTCTTTCAAAGATTAAGGCATAAAAGATCGTCATCGTCATCAATTTCCTCAAAACAGATAAGCAGAACGCGGGCTAAGGTAATTCATCTACCTTGTGCTAATGGTGCCGGTATCTCCTGTCCTCAGCACAGCTCATTCTCACCACGACGCCTTCTCACCCATCTCTCATTCTCACCACCCACCTCCTCTTCTCACCACACACGTCTTCTCACCACTACCCCACCCCTTCCCACACCCCTTCAACCACCTCGTCTCACAACGGGAGTGTATCCACGTAACCACCCGTTTGCTGACGGAAACGATAATAATGTATTGACGAAGTCCTGTGGACATATAGCTAATCTAAGATAGCATATTCATCAACAAGTGCATCGTGCACACGCTCTTCATATCCTCGGCGTCACCAAGAAAAGCCAAAGTGTCCGGTAATGACGCCTTGCAGCGGCTCTCTCAGGGTTGCCGATGTAATGCGCTGATGGCGAGGCGTTTGGGTCGTGGGAGATGGAGAAAAAGGGGTGGGGGATGGGATAAACAGCTAGATAAAAAATCGCAGACCAACACAAAAAGTGACCCAAAAAAAAACCGAACGAAACCCCCACCGCACCCTCCGCCCATGTCGCTAGGCGGGTAAGAAGCGTCGGGCCGAGAAGAAAGTTCCATAGGGGATGATGATGAGAATAACGAGGCGAAAACAAGCATCATCGAGCATGAGAAGGATAAGACAAGTCTCCACACAAACCTGACGGCAGCGAACGCCACAGCTACTTGTGTCGTTGGGCTTGAACCTCGCACCGCGCTGACTACGAGATGGGAAGTGCTGAACTGTACACTGATTAGTTGATGTCGTGACATGTTGGCCGTGGGAAGGATGGGGTATACGGTGACGAGAACTGCTGATTGTGGTGAGAAGAACCACCGCCCCTATAACCCTCTCCTCTCCAACCACCGTCGCAGAACCCTCAACCCCGCATCCACCCAGTCACAGAACTCCCTATCCTTCATGCCGACGAATTTGAATATGCTCTGCAAGGGGTGTTCGTCATTCGCACTGCTGGTATTTTAAATAGTTGGCTGGTTGGGGGGGGGTTACCTGTCGTCGGTTGGGTGGGATGGGGAATGGGGGATGGCGGGGATAGATTTCCGCACCGCTACGTGCTTGTGGGATGTGATGGATGTGATGCGAGGTGATGCGGGGGAAGGAACATTGACATCGCACTACCATTCTAGAATCGCGGTGACTACGCCTTTTCCAAGGTCATACAACACCGCTTAACATTACAAGGGATAGTGATGATGATGATGATGATGATGATGGGACGCCGCCGGGGGGGAAGAGGGGAGTTGGTTGATATAGAGGTGAGTGATTAATGGGGTTAGTAGATAGGTGGGTTGCAAGAGGGGGGGAATGATGACTCCGGGGGCCATGGGAGGGAGGGATCGGGTGAGTAATTGGTGTTGATGTTGACGCATGAGGGTTCTGTTCATGTATATGGGGACTTCACAATTACATTGCATGCATGCACGAAGAAGAGACATGGGTGTTTTTTTTATATATTTTTTGCAACTTTTCTTCAATTCTTATCTCATCTCATTCCCTCAACTCTCAACAACTATAGTGTAAAAATCTGCAGCCCCTCCTCATGGGGATATAAACAAGTCCACATGTCTCGCACGTGTCGAGAAGAAGCTTTCACAGATCACCACCACCATCTCTCCACCTCCTTTCATCCCCATCCCCCATATCCCTTTCCCCGGGCCTATATCATCATCAACTTTCCACCTCCTACATACAATCCGTCCTGTTTGTATCCAAAACCCATCCCGGATAGACACCGTGGATAGAACGCGCGCGGAGAAAATTTCAAAAAAAAAACGGTGAGGGGGGTATCAAGACACCAGGCCCGTTCCGCCACCATTCCCGCGTTCCCCGGCAAAAAGGCAAGTTGTCGCATGCAAGTAAAATATCAAAAGCAAAAGCAAGAACAGGCATCACCAGCTACCCATCACTCTTCAAAGAAGTGATTTAAGCAGCAACGCTGAAAGTGCTCAACAAGCTCCCCGTCACCGAGTTGAGGAAGGTGGTGACCTGGTCCGAGGTCAAGCTGGCAGGGAAGGTAGCGTCATCGCTCAGCTTCTGGATGTTGGCAGTTCCATCAGCACCATTGAAGATGACAGCCAACTTCATGGTTCCGCTGGTAGGGCGAGCGAAGTAATCCGAGCTTCCACCAGGAGCGTTGGTGTGCAGAGTAGACTTGCACCTGTTATCGCCCGACATCAAGACCTCAGCAATATCAAACTCTCCGCATCCAGTAGTCCAGCACGAGCAGCTCGCCTCACCGTACTGGAGGGTACGGGGAATCTGCGCATTGAGCATCCAGACGGCGGGCATATCAGCGTTGAAACCCGAGGACCCATCGGCGGGCATGCCGAACTCGAGGAGGAAGACCTTATCCGCGCCATCGAAGCCGTGGTACGCGACGGAGCCCGGGCGCGTGTAGCCGCAGCTGTCACCCTCAACGCACTCGTTGTCGGTGAAGATGGCGAATTCCTTGTTGCTGCCGATCAGGGCGTCGGCGAGGACGGAGGCGGAGGCGGCGCCGCCGGTGCCGGCGGAGTTGAGGTAGGAGAGCGAGTTGCCGAAGACGTTGTCGAAGACGCCGGATCCCGAACCGCCGTAGTTGCCCAGGAAGGTCAGGCCGTCCAGGGTCTGCGATGCGGCGTCGTAGTATCCGCTGCGCGTGTAGGCGGCGTTGGGGTCAGCGGCCTGCTTCTGCTTGACGGCTGCGACGACGGGGGCGCCGGCTGCTGCGGCGGAGGAGGCGACCTCAGGGGTGGGGACGGCGGCTGCGGCGGCGTTGACAACAGCGGCGACGGGGGCGTCAGTGGCCTTTGCGCCGCCGGGGCCGAAGTAGTTGTTCTCCCAGGTCTGGACGACGCCGTCGATGGTTGCGGTGACGATGTCAGCGCGCTTCTCGACGGTCTCCTTCAGGGCGCGCGCGTGGAAGGCCTTGTGGCCGTGGCGGCTGTGGGAGTGGGTGTCGCGCTTCTTGGAGGAACCGGAGGTCTTGGTGTAGACGGCGACCTGCTTGAGGGTGATGGGGCCACGGAAGTGGAGGGAGACCTCCTCGTCGAGGGGGGCGAGGGAGCCGGAGTAGGAGACGGGGGTTGTGGCGCACTTGCCGTCGGAACCCATGGAGGTCACCTTGTTGTAGGCGCCGGCGTGGCCGACGTTGGAGTACTGGATGGCGTCGACGAGCTGGCAGAAGTAGTTGCCGCCGTCGAGGGTGGAGCCGGAGGCGCACTGGTCGGCGACGGCGGAGGAGGCAGCGAAGGCCAGGATGAGAGAGGCGATGCGCATGGTGAAATGCATTTTGAGATGTGGTTTAGGGGTAGTTGTTTTCGTGATATAGGATTGATTGATCGTTAAATTTCGTGGGTGGTAAGGAGTGTGGATTTGGAACTTGTGCTTCGTCCAGCGGGATTTGTCTTATTGCTTCAAATGAGTGAATATCAGTTGGCGGTCTCGTTTCGCAACTTTTTGAATCCTTTGTTTCCGTAGAGGTGATGAAAGGTGAAGAAGGGAAGTGGACTGGGGGGGGTTGGGGAGGGTAGTATTTAAAGACAGTCCTTACTCAAGTGGAAAGTGGCATTGTAGGTGCAGTGTGGTGTGGATGAGTGGTTCGTGTTGGCTTGTGTGGGTGGTCCTTGTGTCCTTGGGATCATAGACCATGTAACCTTAGCAAACTGACTCTGGACCGTGCAAGGGCATGGGTATGGGTATGGGTGAAATGGCTGAATGGGTAGAATGAGTGACGGTGGAAGGGGCTGGACGGTCGAGATGGTCGAGATGAGCGCGATGGGCGGTGATGGGCCAGATTAGCAGTTCGTGCAAGATTAAACGGGAGATTAGTGTAGGAGTGGTGTTTAAGTGGGTCTGTGCCTGAGTAGGATGGGCTGTGATTGGAGGGGAAGCGAAAGAGAGGGCGACCCTGAAACATGGATAGCGTGGGTGAAATGAGCGAGTTACTTTGTCAAATGTGAGTAAGCAAAGTACTAGTTGTATGCATTACAGTGTGCATTATGCACTGTGAGTTGTGTGGAAAGTACAAGAAAAGGAACTTCCGTGAGTGGTCGGGGTGTTTGACCAGGTGTCGACCGGGTGTGGGTATTGAAGAGGTTTAGTGCATGTGTTAGTGCATGGTAGTGCATGTTAGCGTCAGGTACGCGTCAGGTACGCGTGAGGCATGGTGCCAAGGTTGAACAAGGGGGGATGGGAGGGAGGTGAGTGAGATGGATGGGATTGGATGGGATGGGGGGAATTTGGATAGGATGGGCGGTATACAGGCCCTGCGCGTACGAATGATTGTCGTTGATCCCCAGCGAATCACAACTACATCTAGCAAGTGTAATCAAGCTGTAATTTAGTCTTGTACGAAGCCCTGTTCAAAGCAGGTGATACAGAGAAACAAGATATGAGCATCAACAGGTGCAGTATTAAATACGAGAACTAGTCGACATAGGGCATGGTGTGGGATCGAGGGATCATCAAGGGATCCATGGGGGAGGAATGAGAGGCATGAACAGTGAATAGTGAGGAATCAGTATCAAAGGAAGCGTACAGTCAGCAAAGTACTCAATCAGTACCCTCTATAAAAAAAGTGCTTCCTTCATCCTTCATCCTTTGTTGCAAGTGGTAGAGATCAAAGAAGTGGAGAGGCGGGACATTCCATACTCTAACCCTATACTGAGCATACTCGAGAGTAGTGCAAGTGGACTGGTTCATGTCCATCACCGCCCATCCATATAAACCGATCTCAACCAACCTCAACCACTGACCACTGCCAACCACCATATAACCTCCCGTACCAAGGGTCTACCTTACCATATAACCATACTGACAAGTCCTCTGGGTCTTCTTACTCGAGGGAAAATTCTTCTTTGTTCTAGTCTAGAAGCTTCTTTCTACCCTTTGACAGCATGGCATGGTCAGTGTTTCTTTGGTCTATCCGTCTGGTCCGGACGACTGACAACTGACATGTAAAGACTGGTACTGCTGACTGGCGGCTACTGACTGGCAATGCTGCTGTCGACCACACTGATACCGGTGACTGACTGGCCACTGACTGGCAATTGGGACTAGCAATTGGGACTGACAATGCTCCTGTCAACCACACCCCGTACAGCTGACTGGTTAGTGACTGGCAATTGCGACTGATACTCCTAACTGGCCACCACTGACTGACCATGCCATGCCGTCGTCGTCTACCGCCAACCACGCAACTCACTCCACGGATAATTCCGCGAATACCCTCACTCACTCCACGACCACGCCACGACCACGACCACGACCACGTCTCCCACGACAACGGTACATTCAACCAACCCCCCTCCCCTCCTAAAAAACTCACTCACTCACGAAAAACTCACTACTGCAAAGAAAAGAAGAAATTTTCGGTTTTTAACCATGCATGCATGCACCTCAAACATCCCCCCTCCCCACAACCGCACAATCACCACGCCCTACCAGCCACCCATCCAACTCCCACTCCCAGTAAGACACCAAGGGTCCCCCCCCGTGCCGCGCGGCACACAAAACTCCACCCCCTCCACCCAACCCGCGCGTCCACTTCATAGCCAGCCCCGTCAGTCGACTCCATCGCGATGGCGTCGATTGGAGAGGAGTGAAGCGTGCGGTTGTTTCATGTCTTTTGTTCTGGTCCACAAGTTCTATCCACCGAGTCCACAACTTCTATCTCTTCCACCAGCGAAGTTTGATCCCACACCACCACCACTGCCACGAGCACCCACTACCAGCGCATCGATCAATCACTGCCAGCGAGAGAGTCCACACCACCACCACTACCAGCGCATCAATCAATCACTCAGTGCCAGCGAGGGAGCGCCTCGGCCCATTCCACTGTGCTGGCAGTACTGTACTCGCACTTGCTGTACTCGCACTTACTGTACTTACTTACACTGTCAGATGTACGTACAGTTGGAAGTACAGTAGCATCCCATCCCCCCTCGTATCTTCGTGTAAACCCTGTGCTGTGCTGTGCTGTTCGCGTCTACCTTGCACACCCCTCGTGTCCCTCACTTCTATCACTTCCATCCAGCACACTCAACTCACGCACTCACTTCCCCCCCCTCCTCCCCCTACCCCCAACCCCCAGCTAACAGTGCGATAAGCCGACCGATACTCCGCAAGCACCGCCCAACTAAGTACGTGGACGCCTGCGGTCCATCTCACTCAATACCCACAACCCCACACCACGACGACGCCTCCATTCCCATCCCACTCCCACTCTCCACCCACGAAGAAGAAGCCGATCCACCCACGAAACAAACAACCACCGGATCCACTTCGGCAGTAAAAGGCGGTTGCCAAGTTTACTGCCAAGACAGGCGTGAGCGCCCAGAAGTGGTGTGTGTGTGTGTGTGTGTGTCTGGACTTTTGGGGTGGTGGTGGTAGTGGTGGTGAGTGCGTGCGCGAGCTGGTGGGTGAGAAAAGTAGGGCCGTGGAGTGGGCTCGGGTAATTGACCAGTCACGTCTCTCCAACCACGACCACCAAAGCGTTTCTCCGAAGTTACCGCGCACCATCGCCATACCACTGGCCAAAAAATGCATGACCTGACGGAAATGGCCTACCGGTTAATTATAGTGCGGAATACACATCACTACCCCAATAATTCTCAAGCGGCTTTAGCTCACTTGGGAGAGCGCCAGACTGAAGTTAACTTCGGTTCGATATCTGGAGGCACTGTGTTCGATCCACAGAAGCCGCAAACTTACTGCGAATCGGGGATCACCTCGATTAACGAACACTTCTTTTTTTGCCATTTTTTTCTACTTTTGTATTATTTTTCGGGCGGGGTATGGGGGGGATGGGGAAGACGGGGAGTAAGTGAAGTGAGATAGTTTACCATGGGAAAGATAGATGGAGGGAAGGAAGTAATGAAGTCTATATACTATACTAAACACTCCCATGGACACAATTACCACCACCACCACCGCCGTCGCTGTAGCTTTTTTCCCCAAAAAAAATCCCCCGTGAAAAGGAACGCATTCCCCATCCCCATCCCACTCCCCCCTCCCCGCCGCGAAACGGGAGAAAACCAGAACCCGCCCCTGCAGCAGTATCAATCAACATATAAAAACAGCGCCCGTAGGCCGGTAGAACGCAATTAAGCAAGGAGGGAGTAGAACGCAATTGCCATAACCTAGGGGACTTGGTGGTGCGGGCGGGGGTGATGGGTGAGGGAGGGGGAGCGGCTGTTGGTGGGGTGGGTTTTGTTACTGTTGTTGTGTTCTCACCACCTCCTATTCTCACCACCGCCCATTCTCACCACTCCAATATCTCCTCACCTGCCTCTCTTCCCCCTCACCAGTCCACGCAGCACCCGCTTTCTCACATCCATCTTCCTGTTCGACTGGGCATTGCTCCTCGCAGATAAGTCGTCGGATGCTGAGAAAGAAACTCGTAGCAAGGGCGTTTAGATTTCATGGCTGGCATACTACAAGTAGTTTAACAATAACAAAACCACGGATGTTCCTACTACCACACTATTATCAGTAAGTATCTACTACCATCTCATATTCCCTTTTGAGCCTCAACTTCCCCCTCCCCACCAACCACCTCCAACACCTTGCCCGTGCTCACAGATAGCACTTTCCTCTACCGTGCACACCCATCCCTTCCCATCACGCAACGATCATCCCCTCCCCTTCCCTTCCCTCCTCCCAGCTAGATTGCGAGAGTCGGTACGTACAGAGACTAAGAAACAAGAAATAACCCGCCCCGGCAAGAAATGGTGATCGGCGCGCTGATCGGGGATCGGCTTCGGTAGTGGGAGATGGTGGGAGATGGCGTGCTGGGACTAGACTGGGGGGTGAGGGCGGGAGGTACCGCGCCGTTGCCAAGGAAGGGGGTCTGGGTCTGGATCGTGAGAGGGGGATGGAGATGGGGAGATGGGGGAAGATGCAGATGGAGGTCGGGGGGGAGGTAGAGATAGAGACGTAAGACATAGAAGAGATGGCGATATCAAAAGGATGAATAGATAGGATCTCATCTCTCGATAACCCAGACCTCGCACCATCAAAAGAAAAGAAAAAAATTATATAAGCACCACCCCATCCCACTCTCCATTCTTCTCGGACTTCCCTCCACAGGTCGGTCCCTTGCGGATAACCGAATCTTTTTGGTTTCAAACAAACTACGGGGAGAAGTTTGGGGGAACGTTGCGGTGGGATGGAGGGATGGGTTTGAGGGGGGGGCGCGGGGGGTGGATTGCGAGCGAGGGAAGGGGTGGGGCTGAAAATGGGAGATGGTGGTGAGAAGGTGGTGAGAATAGGGGACGGTGAGAATAGGATACGGTGAGAATAGGAGACGGTGAGACTAGGAGACGGTGAGAATAGGAGACGGTAAGAAGATAGTAGTAAAAACAAAAGAATTCCTCCTCCAATATCCACATCCACGCACCACCCGGTACTCACATATCCCACAATCAACGAACAGATGCAACTCTCAGTTTTCCTCAAGTTATTTCAACCCCTTGCCTTGGTTCACCTCTACCGCCCGTCGACTGCTTTTATAATCTGCTCCTCCTAGAGGGGTTCTAAAAAGAGGTTTTCTTTCAAGACTCGCGCGCTGGGTGGTTTAGGGACTGCTGTGGGGGGAGGGGCAGGGGGGTTTTCTAACATATCAAAACAGCAAAAAAAAAAAAAAAAACATACAACAGTGGGTATTCGCTGGTGGTCACCCACCCAACTACTAATCCACCGATCTCAAGCTTGAAGTGGATTGATACTCTGGACGGTGCCATTTGGACTAGCGGGTGAGCGTCGCCGCCCTTAAGTTTTTGATGCCTCACGATGATCCGGTTGTCCCCCTCAGCTACCTGATGGCGACCACGTCAACACGCACGAAGTGGGTCTCGTATTAAGACGCGATGAACGCGATGCACCGCGACTTTGGATGGCCATGGATAATCTGGTACCTGGGTGAACGAAGGTGAGCGGGGGTGAGCGAGGGTGAGCGAGGGTGAGCGAGGGTGAGCTTGAAAATGGTATAAAAGGCACCCTCCCGCCATGTCTACATTCTGCAGTCTACCATCTACAACATTCTTCATTCAATTTCAAGGACTTCACTAGTACTATGGGACGGAAAACCCTCTCTAAAGAAGGACAAGCTGCTCTAGCACAGTCGCGAGGCTGTTTTGAGGAGAAAACATCTAAAGAACAGAACGTATTAAGTTAAGTTGAACAACGTTATCTCTCTAGCGCTACTAAAGCTAAGCACGTAGACGTGGGGGAGTTATTCCAAAAGTATGTTAGACTTAATCACACTGTGTATAGTGCTAACAGAGATATTAGTTTTCTTGCTGCAAAGGGTATACAGATTGAGTCAGTGCTACAACATAACAGGGCTCTGTATAAAAACTTTGTTAAATACTATGCTTTATCACGATATGGTCGAATTGAGGAACTTCTAACAGTCCACAGTATTGTTAATATGTAGCACCGATATGTTAGCTATGCTCGCATTACAAAATCTAAGATTGACAAGAACATCTCTCGTAATGTTGCTAATGTATGATCTACACGCCCCTATCGAGAATTAATTAACATTTATCTAGTATATTAAGGGTTCTTTAAAGGCTAAGATTGGTCTGAGCACAAAGAAACGTGACAAATACTTAGTCACTAACAAAGACCTAACAGTATTAATAACACATCTGTGGTGTTATGATGATCATGACTATCTACAGGAGCGCTATAGAGTCTAGATATCTTTTGCTTTGATTTTCTTTGCTAATACTGGCGCAAGAGGTGGTGCCTGTGTAGAATCAAGTTGCTATAGGGGGACAAATGAAGCAATTGTTTATAAGGTATGTCTCGAGTCTATATATAGAGCGCTACTTTACTAACTAATTAGGATTGCCGAGTTCATTTGTTGCGATGCGCCAATGGCAGTTTTACTCTTAAACTTGAAGTAGTTCAGCGATATTTAAAAGGAAGGCGTCATGATGAGAATGACAAGTACGTAAGTTCTTAGTAGTTATTGAGCAATGCTTACTAGACATAGCCTCGAAATGGTCATGGAGTCAGTAGACGATTTGCAACATAACGGAGTAATGTTTTTTTTTGCTATAGCAATGGCTAATAATGCATTTAAATTCTACGACACTCTAGAAAAACTTTTGAAGGCTCGCTTGCCAGTAGGGAGAGATTCGTAGACTCTAGGATGGAAAGAAGAAGCCCTTGACCGTCCTGTACTTCGGATGGCATCTTTAAATGGCGTACACGAAAGTAGGGCACTGACCTTTGCAACTCTCTAAGATCAAATCGTCTCTCTTGGAAAACGTGCTAGCTATAGGGACACTGTGAAGATCCATGCAATTTGCGCTAGGGTTGCAAATAAGATTAAAGGTAAGCTTAATCTATACAATACCTAGAGTCTTCTAATTGTGCTAAGATCCATAGGTACGAAAACAGGTTCTAGGTTAGAAAAGCGATGCTGTATATAATGAATACTACAGATCAAAGCTTGTAAAAGAAGATATATTTTCTTTGTACTCTAACAAAGATAAATCTATAGAAACTACTAAGCACATCGAGGTGTTATGCAGCATAGGTCATCAACGTAACGAGAACGCCCCTAGAGACCTTACTCGCAAAGAGAAAGATGAGCTTCATTAAAGCGCTAAAGTCTAAGAGCTCAATATGCACATTAAGGAGGCGACGGCAAAGATGCCTCTAAATCCGGACAAAGGCTCAGCCTAGTTCAAAGAGCGACAGAAGCTATACACTCAAAAAAGTATGCTATACCGATCAGCTCGCGCATCAAATAGAGAGAAGTGGTTCTCTAGTAGTTTCGATGAAGAGGCTCAAAGGCAATTGGAACAAGAGGATGATGAAACTTTACCAAAACTAAGAGGCACATTTCCTTTGACCCACCACCTTATGCTAGAACGCGATCGTATTGCTAATACATTGTTTGTTGCCAAAGGCCTACAAAGCAAAGCAGGGCAAGCTGTTTTACAAGATGTCTACAGCTTATGCAGTAATGATAACCAAGTGGCATATCGACCTAATGAATGGCCTGTTAATGGAGCATGCCCTTCTAACAACTATCCGAAGGTTATTGCAGAGTAAGCATAAAATGCAATTCCAAGTTAATCAAAGCTAACTGATTTAGGTTGAGTCTTCCCATACACTCAAAGCACATACATAATTGCCGCTAACGCGAGCAGCGAGATACCCTGAGTCAACAGCCTAGCTCCTACTCCCGCCAGCTTCGGAACCAAAAGCTCCCATTTGCAGAGTACTGCTATGCATGTTGCAAATGGAGCCACAGTAAGGATAACTGGAGCAATCATTGCAAATGGCATCTTGAAAATCTAACAATAAGATGCGGGCTCCTTACTTTTCGCTATACGCTTGCAATCGCAGGTTACTGTCCATTCTGTATAGCCGATGAGAGCCTTCTTCCATCACGAAGGATGCTGCAATGGATGACGAAGCCTACGCTAATCAATCATATTGACAAGCACCTTGAGACTAGCGCAAAAAAGGAATGTCCACATCCCTTATGTTGCGTAGCACTCATGAACGCTTCAGACTCCTAGGCCCATTTTCAGGATGCTCACTGTATTGAAGAACCACGTTCAAACTGTGTCACTATGAAACGGAAGAGCGAAGATGACGAGGAAAATGTGCAAGACCCGAAGGGCGAGGCTTTGAGCTGTATGAGCAAGAAGGCAAAGGGTGAGCATGAGAGGGTAGAGGAGGAATATGCGAGATCTACGACATCATAAGATAAATAATACTATTGTTCTTTTTAAGTTGCGATTTAAACCGTGACTCAAATTGCGGGTGGTTGCTGTGGCTGAGTCCTTGTACGACGGTGGTGCTTGAACATTTCTAGACTCGGCATTAGATACATTCCGCGGGGTGGACCAAAACCAGTTAATATCAGGTGGGCAAAGGGCGATAGGTCTTATTGACAGAAGCAACTAAGCGTGCTACGTTCAAGTCTGTTTGCTCCTGACTTCTCAAGTCACGACAGTCAATTCAAATCATATGCACACTCCCGCCTCGTTGCACAACCTCCTTACCTCCCGTCCTCACCATGGAAAACATAAGATACAACCTTTCCTCCCCATTTTCCTTCATGCTCACTCGAATTATTTATTTGGTGTCACATCTCCGTCTCCTCCAGTGGTTGCTACTTATCACCATCGCCATTCTCACATTTCATCCACTGTGTCCTCTGCTCTCCACCACCACGACAATGTCGCCGCAGCAGCAAAATAATGAAAATGGAGGAGTTAATAACTCAGGCAATGCAGGTTCTAGTATGGCGTATGTACATGTTTTCATATTTCCGACCCTCTTTTAAGTCGTGCAACAATATGATGCTGTTCTTTGCCTTATCACGTGACACACTTCTTCCAAATTGTAATTCTGGCCTGCAGAATCAGGCATATAAGGCACCCACATTCTGAGACGTGTAGTGTACGGGTGTAGTTTCGTACGGTAGAGTAGCCTACGGGCCACGGCATAAGTAAAGGCCGTGGCCCCATAGAATTCTACAAGTTTGGTTCGCGCTCGGAAATCACAAAATAACTGAGCCAAAACGCTGATGCAAACCACCGCCTCCAGATTCTCCTTAGCCATCCTCGCCGCGGGTCCTCTGGTGCCTCCGCATTACCCTCTCATCGAGTGGTCGACCAATGTCTCCAGAAGCGACAATCCCGTTACGGATTTTCTCTTCGAGTTTATCCCCGTCGAGAAATCCCAGAATAATCCAGGAAGTGCATGATTAGAATGCCAGTCGTTGAGAAGATTGGGCGGACTGCAGTTGTGGGGAGGCAGGAGGTGCCTGGAGTACACTCACTAGCGTCAGCAACCTTGGGCCGGCCTGTGAAGGCGAACGCAGTCAGATATGATGGTGGGCAGATCATCAGCTGAGGGCCTATCGGACTATCAGTGGATCTAGGTTAGGCGGAAGTTAATGGAGCTCTCAGGAAAGCTCCTTTCGTAGAAATAGTTGACGAATTTGAAACTGAAGGATGGGCAGGGCTCTTCAAAATGGCGATTTACTGAAAAATAATAAAACTGCTTCATATTTGCACGAGCTGGAGGACACGAAATACTAATTGGT
The DNA here is from genome assembly GCF_001662655.1 of Pseudogymnoascus verrucosus. Classification (NCBI taxonomy): domain Eukaryota; kingdom Fungi; phylum Ascomycota; class Leotiomycetes; order Thelebolales; family Thelebolaceae; genus Pseudogymnoascus; species Pseudogymnoascus verrucosus. Next base: position 111,875 of record NW_017263703.1, read on the forward strand.
ACATATCAAATAGCCCAAGGTGAGAGGTAGGGAATGAGCAAAGACGAACAGCGATCTGCTGGCTACTACCCGATGATACCGGTGAACACGGCCCTCAATTTTCTGCTGGTCACCACCTGGTGATACCAGATGTTGACCACACACCTCAATTTTATGGTGCAGTGCCACCACGCGTAAGCAAGCCACTATGGCCACATAAATATAACGTAGCGCTATGGCAGCAGTGAAATATGTAATTAGTTTATAATGAACTGCCCTCGAACTAGCAACTAGGAAAGGGCCAAATGGCGAACTGAGTGCAGGGAGAAGTTAGCCAGTCACATTCGTAAGTGTACTCGGTACATAATAAGCCATGTCTAATTGTGTCATTTAGCCAGACTCCTAACTTAGGCTTTCTATTCTCTTAATTAGTGTCAAGCTCATAACAAAACTAGAGGACCTGTATTAATAGAGTATTTTAACACCTGTAAGGGCTCTATTGTTTAATAAACAACTAAGCAAGCACTCGACTAGGGCCTATATCGACCTATGTAGTAGAGTAGGAGTACATTTTAAGGCTGTGCTAGCAGAAGGCGCTGCATACTATAAACAAGAAACGCGACTCGTTACAACAAGCACAGCTTCTAACGTACTAGAGAAGAGCAGAGAACATCCTTCTAGCGATATAATTACCTTTCAACTTAACGCTAAAGAATAGCGTGAGAAATTTAATGCAGAAGTGGCTATAAGAGAGGCTCTAGAGATCGAGATGATAGGAATTAAAGGAGAGAATGCGGAACTGCTGACTGAGATGAAAGCCCTTCGCGAAGAAGAAGCAACGTGGATCCAAGAACATAAAAAAGCACGGGAGGTTCTGCTGATAACATCGCGCATACTTTAAGAACGAGCATTAAAGGCATCTGAAGACTCATAGAGGGTTACACACGCCGCAACTTCCCTAAAGCTGGGAAGCAACCCATGTATGTAGTTTCGTCCGAAATATATTCCTCAATGCATTCTGATCAAACAGCCGAAGTAGTAGGACCTGAATGATACCGCTGGGGAAGCAAAGACGGTCAGGTGTATCCAGGATAGGTACATACATCGGTGTCTACGTGATGAGGCGAGATGCAGAGAAAAGTACGGGGGACGTGGGACGAGTATTGTCGCATTGTGAGGTGGCGAATGATTCCGGGGGTTTTTTAAGCTCCGTTGACGAACTGGAACATAAAAGGATTAGATGTTACAGGGTCCATTCCATGCAGTTACAGCGCTGCTGTCAGATCAATCAGATCTTTTGAGGCTCGAGTCTGAATTGATTAATCTGTTAAAAATACCGAGTCTGATTTGAATTGATTGGATTGACTGATATATTTGATTGTTAATGTAATCTGACAGCGGTCCTATGCCGTTATTGGGACACACTTTGAGAATTTACTTTCTTCTGTAATCAGTCTATCATATAATGTCTCAATGCTTGAGTTTGAGTATGGCCCAGGATGCCAGTCTATGTCCCAGTATGATTACAATCACAATTCCGATATTCTGCTTCTGATTTTCCGTCTTATACCCAAACTGATTCAAAACAGTTTCCCCGGCAATATGACACTGGCTTGTCGGTATTGGGTCATATCTACAGTGACATCCACTGCCACAGTCGTATGTCTCTCCGTCGAACTGGGTGACCATCATGCCCTGGAAGACGTAGTTCTGGAAGTTCCAGTAATAAAACCCATACTTGTAGAATGAATTCAGTTTCTCAGGCGGCACCAAGGCGCCTGCAGTCGCAAACCACAAAACGTTAATGAACGCAACTAGTACAAGAGCACCAACCAAATTCGGAACAATCGAGATAGCAAGAACCACCACGGCTTCGGCGGCTAGTCAGTCGAAAAAAAGCCAAGTGACCCAGGTAAGGAAGGCCGTTAATGAATTTTGACAGTTAGAGAGCCAATAGAAGATGATGGAAAACATGATGGAGAAGAGAAACAGGTGCGGCATGCCAACCAAGAAATTGGACACTGAAAACAGGGTGGCCCCGTATAAACCGTTGCGTTGCTCATGGATGTACTGTTAGTGGTCTTCAATGAAAGCGGGGACGTATGTCACTGCCATGAACGCCATGAATCCGCAGCTAACAAGGAGCGCGTTAATCAGAAGCTGGATGGAGTCTTGGTTGCGGTCCAACTGCAGCCAGAGTGTTCCCATCAGGATAGCCAAGCCCATATACATGACGAGCCGAAACGTGTATGCCATGATATCGCGGTATGCCTTGAGAAAGCTTCGCTGCAACAAGGTCATCAGCTGGCCGCCTATACCGGGCTTGTCGTCGGCTTGGATGCTCAAACCCTCGGACGAACGATCAGTAGCCAGTATTGACTCGCAAAGAAGCTGAGCGCTGTTAGATGCTTGCCAGAGAGACTGCAGGTCCGCAATGCGTTGAGAAGCTGCGGTTATGTCTTGTGAAAAGTCAATATTGACTAACTCAAGCAGAAAATCTGCAGGATTGACTCGTTGAGGGATTGTTACACCGATGCCCTCGCAGTAGTCAATCACAGCGCTCCTAGCGCCAAAGTACTGTGTTTTCCCCGCCGATAGTAGTAGCAACTTGTTGAAAAGATTAAACGTTGACGTGGACGGTTGGTGAATAGAACAGATAATGATGAGATTGTTGCGCTTTGCAAGGTCGCGTAGGTAGCTGATAATGTGAAAACTGGCACTGAGTCGAGCCCGCTGGTGGGCTCATCGAGGAAAAGAATCTTTGGACCAGTGACGAGCCGTTCAGCAACTGCCAGCCGTCGCTTCTGGCCTTTTGAAATCCCCTTCTCAACAAGCGCACTGGCTTGGTCAACAAGACCAAAGGATTTGAGAAGTGTATCGATGCGGGCTTGAGATTCATGTCTGAAAGATCTATTCGCCATAAGTATATTTCATGGTCATCGAGAGCTTACTCACGTTATGCCTGCCAGCTTTGAGGCGAATTGCAGTGTTTCACGAACAGTCAATGACCCAATAAAGGTATCATGGTCCTCCACAAATGACGTGACATGACGGAACGCAGCATCTGGTAGTTGTGTACTGTTGATACAGACTCGGCCGTCAACAGTAGCATTAATAGGTCGCCTAGCAAGAGCATTCAAGAGCGTTGTCTTGCCACAACCCGATGGCCCCATGACGGCGCAGCAATCACCTAAAGATGGGTCAGTTCGTGGGTGCATATGGACATCAGGGCGATGCATACCAGAATTTACAAGACCTTCTACATTATCAAGAATATTTCTGGTTTGTCCGGTCCTGCGATCCTTGATGGCGACAGTCAATCCGCTCCACGAGATTTTGTGTACAGTGGTATTGAGAAAGTGTTTCTCAGCAACTGGACGCTGCTCGATATCCATTCTCAGATACGGCTTGAATGCACTGGATTGAATGTATACAGTATAGTTTCAAGGATTTTCTCAATATTTTACTATGGAGGCAACAATGAACCGCATCAATATTGTCGTGACTCGTGAGCTGGCGTAGATCTGTGAGGGCCTAAGGTCAGTCTGCCTCTACATCCGCATTCCCAGACGCACAGGTTGCATACCTATAATTCAGTGCATTACCAAGACACTCCGTCGAGGAAACTCGCATGTGAAATACGTTACGTTATGGCTTATTATATACTAATTACACTCACGAATGTGATTGGCTAACTTCTCCCTGCACTTAGTTCGCCATTTGGCCCTCTCCTAGTTGCTAGTTTGAGGGCAATTTATTTTAATTACATATTTCAATACCGCTATAGCACGATGTTATATTTACGTGGTCTTAGTGGTTTACTTACACGTGGTGGCACCTTGCAGCAGAAAATTGAGGTGTGTGGTCAACATCTGGTATCACCGGGTGGTGGCCAGCAGATCGCTACTCTTTCAAATTGTGAGCCATTATTTCCGTCAACTTATTAACACTGTTACTCACGGGCATAGAGGGCAACCGCACGTGGGATTTGAGCCACAATTGAATCCGCAACTGAGACGTAATCTTAGTTTCAGAGTGACGACGATTTGTAAAACGCCAACTACAACGCCAACATCGTCAATGGTTTCCCTCACAACATTGTTAGCCACAATTGGCAGCCGCACCCGCAATTTGAGCCACAGTTTAAATCGCAATTTGAAAACGACAATAGTATTATCTATCTTATGACGTCATAGATCCCTTATTTCTCCCCTCCACCTTCTCATCCTCATTCTTTGCCTTTTTGCTCACATAGTAAAGCCTCGCCCTTCGTGTCTTGCATATTTTCCTCATCGTCTTCGCTCTTCCGTTTTCTAGACACACAGTTTGAACGCGGTTCTCCAATACAATGCACATCTTCAAAATGAGCTCTAAAATCTGATGGGGACTTGAGATGTGCGTGACACATAGGGTGTGGACGTTTTGATTCCCCATAAGTAATGAAAGCCCACTATAGGCGCTTCGATTACTTTAGTGTCACGTGGACGTCGACTTGTGATTCGTCAAATCTCCTCGATGCATGGCTCGTCTCCTCGTCATCCGGACTCCATTCTTCCGGCTGGAAATTAGGGTTACTGTAATGTGCAGTATTATAGTGACTATTTTTGAACATGCTTGTCTGGAAGATCGGTGCCGATGGGTCGTTCCAGTCGCTCTCGTACTCGTACTTGGAGTGCCGAAACTGGTTGCCCAAACTAGACAGAGGAACTTCAACATGAAGATTGCGAGTGCGTTGTGGTTGTGATGGTGCGCTATGGACTGAAGGAGCAGCAGCCGGGACGATTGGCGTGCCAGAGTCGTGGGGAGATACCGCTGATATAGGTGGGACATACTGCATGTTTGGTGTCGACACTGATGTATCGAATGGATAGGTGGGTGTCAAGATAGGCTCGTAGTCGCCGAGGGGGGTATATGTCGAGGGAAAGCCATGATTACTCAGAGCTGCCAGAGACAGGCCAGGTATGTTCACTGTACCGGGCAGGTAAAACGAGTTCAAGTTGGGTATCGGCGATGGATCCATAGCACGATTGAAGACGCCACCACGGTTAAACCGGATATTACTAGCAGCGGACGCGCTATCGATGATCTGATGCTGTCGTAGAGATTGGGAAGCGTTGGTATACTTGCATAAGATGTCATAGTGGCCAGGTTGGTAAAGAAAGTGAACGGTGGGTCCAGCAGGGTTGATTGGAATGCCATTATCATCCTCGGCCCGGATAAGATGACTATTAACGTGTGTGCCACTCCTGTCCTGGTAGACAATCTCGACGGCGATACTCATTGGATTCATGAGGACGTCAATCAAAATGGTCACCCCTAGATTCTCAACCTCTATGTTCAGAGGCTCTAGCATGTCCTTGCAGAAGTTGCCGACCCCGTCTGGAATGAAGCCTTGGTTAGTGACAGAGATAGCCTTCAAAAAAGCACTGGCAAAAAGTCTGAAGTAGTACATTATGGCGCTAGAAACCTCCTCGTCGTTGAAGCGCCGAAGGATCAGTGAGTTTGCATCTGATTGTGGCCCCACGTGTATGGCAGCGAGATCCGTCAATAGGTTGATTACTTCACCCCTAATATCCTCAAAGATCCATTTCCGATGGTCGCACCACATTTCAATAGAGCCTGTTAGGTTCATGCTCCCATACTCTTCGTCTATCCGGTCCTTGCTCCCAAGATTGTGGAAAGTCCCGAGGTAGGGGAAGTTCATAGCTAAAGCAGTTAGCGCGTGGTCCTACCATCATCTGAGTTTACCGGGCCCAATATCAAAAGCTACGATTCTAAAATGGAGAAAAGCAGGTTGATGTAGGTTTGAGAATACGGACATCGCCATCGACAGTTGGCATCGTCGAGCAACGGTCGATAGTGACTGTAGGTCTGACATAACTGCTGCTAAGTAGTCAGTAGTGATTTTTATGTACAGCTGGGACGGCCTACTGAAGCTTTGGCCATATAGCCTGGATCGGCCTTTGCGTGTTCGTCTCTGATATCGTGAGTGCTCTTCTCCCCCCCCACCAAAGGTCCCTGTAATTCAATTAGCACAACTCCACGCCAAAGCGAATAGCTGCAGCCTTACTTTCAAGTCTGGTTGATACCCTCTCGCCGGCGCCTCTAGGGTGGCCATATCGTCCGCGGTTGGTGGGTTATCCAAGGTGCTGTTGTAGCGCTGTATCTGACTCCCGAAGGAGCCAAGATCAGTAAAATTTAATCCTAGATTCAACGTCGCAGCCTGGAAATTATAGTCGCTGGGTAGGCTATTGCCTGATACTGACGCGGCATAAGCAAGGGACGAGAAAGGGATCGCTTGCGGCTGAAACATCTCCCGCGAGAGACTGGAGTCTATTCACTTATTCTAGAGCACGAAGGAAGGCCAAGGCAACAGATGATCACTGGCGACGTGAGCGACGAAAGGAACCAAACAACAGTTCGACAGTGATGTGCATCTGCTCTTCGATATGGAAAGTTTGAATTGTTGAACAAGTACTTTATATTCCAGGGGCGAGTATTCCCTACGTGTATATACTCCATCTGTCTCTCTTGAAGCTCCGAGGCTGACGACGTGCAATTGGAAGGCAATAATGGTCGCCGTTGCATGCAGTGAGAATAGATCGCCTTGCAGGCCGAGTGGTGCATGGCCCTTCCTTCAAATATCGCAAATGAGGCAGCACTGTGCACATCGGCTAGCCTCATATTCGTAGCTTGGCATCTTCATTCTTCTTTAGGACCAGACAACCTAGACTAATTGTTCTCCCAGGTTCTGGCCCATGTGAGGATCGTACGACAATCGGCAGATGCCCTACCCTGTTGGGAGATTCCCAAGCTTTGTCGTCTCCTGCATAACATACATGGACCAGATCCCTGTTGACACTTCTGCATCTGGCATCTGCTTGGTTGATCTGTGGTTATCGATTTCTGAGAGACAATAATGCGGGGCTTGGAGCCCAGTGCAGAAACGATCCACTGCCCTGTATCAAAGAGAGACAAGGCAATACCCCGATTCAGGAGTATGAAATCCGCTAATTGAAAAAGACACTATGAGTCCCTGCGGGCGGAGTTAACTCCATATAGGTAAGTACCATACCCATGAGTGTTCAACTCGTTCAATGCATTGCCTTGGGTGCTTACTTCTGCAAGTGCCGCCGATTTGAACTGTCTTGATCCTTGCTCGGAATGCGATCCGCGCTTCCCATGAAACACATCAACGAATACATGAACTATACCGCCACTGCAATATCAATTTGCGTTCCCCAGATCTTGTCAACGAAACGGATACGAGAGAAGAAAACCACCGCTATATTCTCTTTTTCCGCTTGGCTGCGTCGCTGGTTTCGTGAAGGGCACGGGGTGAGAATTCAACAGAGGTCCCGACCTGATTTCTACGCGATATGTCGCACACTCCTTCAAGCAAATCAAAGATAATAAGCAATTGGTGTAACAGCATTTGCCTGATCGGCAGCTTGACCGGTGAAATAATTTCGGTTTAGCTGGTGCAGCAAATAAGTCTATTGGTTTTATGCGAATTTCGTTCATGGGCATGATATTGAACGATCTCGAGGTGAGACATAGCTCGTTGTCAAATGCTTTGTGGGCTCTACACGCCACTACACGCCACTTTGCCGTCGCTAGTCTCGATATAGAGCGATCATCCGAGACAGGGTCCTCTCACATCAGGTTCCTCATCTTTTCTTTCCCTCAAATACGGCACACCACCTATCAAAGCTCCTCTGAGCATACGAACAAAGTATTCACATTGTAGCTGTTGGACTAACAATCATTACTCTCCTCAGCAGGACTCTGTGCTACGCCTCCGTCTTCGCATACTGTCCGCCCTGCACGCGACGCGATCCCTTCCCTTGGTGTTGGTACGTTACTCGGATATCGGACGTCGTATAGCTCCGAGACATGTATGGGCGCGCGAGATTGGCTGCGCCGGCATAATGGGAATTGGGAGGCGGAGAGAAGGGAGACGGATATGCTGTACTCGAGTATCACTATCTTTGCCCCTCTAAAGTCCCGAACCATGTGGGGGGAGCACAAGTCTGGCCATCACCATCCCCATTGCTACTACGAGAGCGCCACCACGCGCCGCGGTGCAACCACAGCTGTCCCTGACGCGCAGACAAGGCTCGGCACATCAGCACACTCAACTATTGTTTCAGAGAGCACGAATACCAAGTCTACCAAGCTTCGGATTGTTAAATCTTCGGCGCTGTTAGACCTTGCTGAGCTGGATTGTTCGCTCTTGACTAGGAGAACTCATAACTTACTACTTACTGAACAGCACCGACGTACCCTTGCTGGTTGACCCTTGTCAATCTCAGAGTACAAATTACGACGCTTGTTACTGATACGCACCACCATCTACCTAAATCCGCTAAGGTCCATATTTAACCTCCCCCCACCAGATCATATACGCTCCCTCCCTCCTCTTCCCACGATTTTACCGAATCACACCAGACGCTATTTTTTATGAGTCTTCGCATGATCATTTGACTCTCGGATTTTATCACTTTTATTGCATTCCGTAACTCAATATTGAGAACCTGAGCATCAGCATGAAAGATGGCGGTCACAAGAAGGCCATACATTTCGGCCCTGGCAATTCCACGCTATGCCTATTGGCACGATTAAGAGTATTAACCCACTGAATGGCAGAGCGGACGGGATGCCCAGTTCTGTTGAGTCTATGGTCGTATGTGATAATTACTTGCTTATCGGAAGATACATACCATATAAACCCTGCTCAGCTATGGCACTCTAGCTCTAGGGGCTAGGATAGCCTGCTTCGCATGTTGATATCTGTTACTTGATCGAGAACCAAGCAGACTTCGGGAGACTAAACCACCGAGAGGACTAGCGGCGGACGCTCTGAGATAAGCTTGCGAGTCTGAGCTTCAGGTTAAAATGTACGCCACCGAAAGCCTGGAGGTGGGCTCATTGCTTATACGTCGTCACCTGCGGGCGCTGTACCCCTCGCGAATGACGACGAGAAAAGCAACATTCTACTTTTCTCGTCGTCATTCGCGAGGGGTATCGCTTACGGACCTCAGCCGGAGGTGCGAGCCATCGTCGTTATCAGGCTCAGCCTCCTTTGATTCCTGCTCTGGGACCACCAAGAAGCTAGGACACAGGGGACCGTGGATAACGATCTTCGTGGATAGTATTCCCACATATGGATGTTTAAGGACCTCACTGATGGAGCATGCCTTGGTGTCTCCCGTTTTGTAGTCCTCCAGCGTTGGCGGTGATCCTGGCCCTTCCGGCTCGGGCGGACAGCCGCAAGATCCTCTATCGGCAGTACACTGGTTTAAGTGAGTTAGCTGCCATTTGGTATGAGGTGTACTAAAAGCTTTGAGCTCTGCCTTGAACCTGTCGTACGCGTCAATGTATTCTGCAATCCTGGCGAGGTCGACGCACCCGCTATGCTGGAACCATTTCCGCAACATCAGGCCCCATGTCCAAGGCCGGCCGCTATTCCACCGATAACCACCCTTGTCGAGCTTAAATTGAGACGGCGCTAGCAATGGAAGATCGATCATATTCTCTAGGCACGATATGTGGAAATACTCGAGGTTATGGCTCACAAGGGCAATTCGGTAATCAGCCATGATCAGGCTATCTCCTCTTGGCAACGCATTTGTGATGAAACATTCTTTGCCCGGCAATGTGCTCGTCTCATATGTATTGGCGGGGACGGCTGTAGGAGAATTGTGATTGCGGCATCTTGCTCGAGCCGGCGTTGTAGTCTTCGCCCGTCCTCTGCCATCCTTTCCTCTTGGGTTAGGCGGATCTCCGGCGGCTGCTTCGGGGTCGGTGGAGTTTCGTGTCCATCGCTTCTGGGAAGATTTGGGAGGAGGGTTATTGCTTTGACTAGGAGAAAAATTTAATTAGATGGATCTGCCCTAAGACAGATGATCGAAGCCTTATTCAATGGGCGAGGCGGTTGACGTTGATGTGAAGTCGAACAATTACAAGCAAAGGAATACCCCAAGCCAGAAATACTTGCGAATGCCAGCTACGACGAAATCAAAATGTACTTTAGGGACCTCAGACTTCTGCGTCGTGCGTGGTGGCTCATCGAATTACCCAAAAAATGGCTCATAGATCTTCCTTAAGCAGGGAAGATAAGAAAGAAGATGTGGGGGGGATCCATACAAGCTGATCAGAAGTCCCGCACCTTAAAGGTGTAGGGCTATATGCCAGCGATGCTTGGAGGATTTTTTGCAAGGATAATATGTACGAAAAAGCAGGCATGAAAGTGATGGAAAGCGAGTGGAAGATCGTCAAGCCAAAGGACAAAGAGCTAAGATTCTACTTAATATGGAGGTGGGCAAAAGAGGGTTATTATTGGGACCCTGAGACTGGGGTAGCTATTGAACGAAGCTTGGAGACTGGTGATTGCGATCGAGGCATGAGCTGTCTCACAATTGATGATTCGAAAGGAGACCGACGACTACAACAAGTTCGTATCTCTGATTCGAAGACTAAAGAAGTCTGCTATCTGGAGGAGCTACCAGTTCCTCTTGGCCGTGTTATGAAAGGAACGGCTGAAGGGGAGCCCGTTGCAACCATATCAGATATTGCTACTGATGGTTCACCTGTGAAATATATCTAATGCCGAATAACTTAATGGGCTTTAAAATCTACAAGAGCGCTGCCATTTTGTCAGTGATCCATACTGTAAAGCGTCTCGATTTTATAAGTAAGCAACCTTTGCTATAGGATATTCATCTGTTCGTGATGGTACTTTGGAGCAATAAATTGAGTTCACCATTGATAGCTAGCTATTTCCGCACCAAAGACACATATAAACGAAACTTAAGAAGCCGGGCCATTCAAGAGTTTGAGCAAGCACAGTGAATTGCACACTACAGCTGCCTACGAACTCTAGACCTCCCCACCTATCTCATGTCTCGACAGACCCATTTGAGACAGACACCGAACTACCAGAGTCTAAAATTATCATAGAAATCATCTTGGCTACAGCTCGACCAGTCTTACTCTCCACCGTCCCGCCCATCCTTATCCATACTTCACACTCCCTATCTCGGCTAAGGGGCTTGCATTGCACAACTGTCGAGATACTGTCTTCTGTAGGAGCTGTGTTCAACATTTGTTCCAATTGCGGCTTTCGAGAACTTCTTATTTAACCGGCGGACGAATGTTGGTCTGCCAAGATTCGGTTGATATGCGCCTTAACGCGACAGCCGAGCTCGCCTGGGAGGCTCTGGAAGGGAGGTTGGAGATAAGAGGACATCTTGTAAGGGTTTCCTACTACAGCATTTGAAATAATCAGATCATCACTGCTCAACGCGCTCTTGAGGATTTCGTGATACGGGGGAGGGACATATCACATTGATGGGTGACAACCACTACCTTCCGCCTCTTGAGCTCAGCTTGACAAATGCTACTCGCCTCTACATAAGATGTTTCAACCCTCGCTCACAGATATATTCTATTGCTGCAACGTCCCATTTCAATAACATCCACACCAACCGAAGAGCCGATCAACCTGCTTTCAACCTCCATTAAGTTTCAGCAGGTTTCTGTGGAGGTGCTGCAGGAATACGCGGAATGAAGCATAGTAACTGGACTATTACAGTTTCAATTTCAAGGACAATCTGTCTACTTTTTTCCCCATGCCGTGTACTACACTCCCTTCTCCGTTGCTTCTTGCAACAGCCTTTCCTCCGTTCCGGATACTGCCTTGAGTCTTTATGACCATAAGTGCCTTCGATTATGGTGGGGTCGAAATACCGCTGTATTTTGTCAACGCAGAGATATCCTAGTATCGCCGACACAAATCGTAATCCGTCCTGGTTAATGTCGAAAGGAGGCGATGCGCACAGATAATTGAATGAATCGCGAAATACATCCAGCCCGTCCGCAACTGCCTGCTTTCGTGCATGGATTGTTGCCACCCGGATGGCTTAGGCGGCTTGGTTTCTGCGGCTTAAACTATTATCGATCGTCAAAGCATTTTAAGCCTTTCCACCCTGGACATATACCAACTCAAGTCTACCAGGTAAAGGAGCGGTCTATCTTGACCCCCTGCAGTACAGTGGGTCTAGTGTTTGTGACAACGGGATGATCTGCATTATCTAGTGGTGCCTTGGGACATAACAATGCGAGACTTCATGAAACTCGGGCGCATTCACAACTTCCTGCTACTACCTCACAACTACTCCTTCCTTACCTCTACACAAATTCGAAAAGTCGTGACAATTACGGCAATACTATCCAAACCGCTCCCTCGAAACCGTAGTAAGGCTGCCAGTAGAGAAAAGACGTTTTAACATGGACAATATGTTGGTAACGCAAACATACGTAAATGCCTTCAAGGCTGTTGTGACGAGTCAATGTGCTTTGTGGGTTATCATCTTCACCTCCGCACTGGTAATAATATAATTCCGAAGCAGGTTATTTGGAGATGCTCACCATCACCGTCCATTTACCATAATGATGCGTCATATTCATGTATGTCTCAGAATATCACTCCCATCAATATGTGCTGGCCGAGGCAGAACGAAAGCCCAACGCAGGTCGTGAGTATGGTTATATCGAAGCTGATCACCGAAAAAAAGCTTTCATGTAGCTCAACACGCCCTAGTGTGGAACAATATCGTCTCTGGGTGGATTGGAGGCGTTAACCGTGCATATACTCGGATGCGGCCGTCCCTAGCGGGAAATCATCATCTGCAAGGCGGGGTGGAGTAGCGACGTGGTCCTCTGATTATCAGGGTCAGAGCAATGCCCATTACATTTTGATAATTTTCAAAGATGGAGAATTGATTTATGGTATCGAGATATTTTTTTTAGCAATTTGGTATATATAGATTTGTCCCTTTAATGAAATTCAAGTTATCTACAGCAGTCTACCTCAAGCCATTCTCACTTTACGATCACAATTGCTCTTCCTCATCGGTCTTCTTCTTCCATCCACATCCACCTATCATCACCAACACTTCAAAGCCATTTCCTAGTATGAAGTGTACCATTTTCAGCAATGGCAGGCTCGCCCTTTTTGCTCTCGCCATCACACAATTCAGCCCCATCCTAGCCCACCCTTCCATAGTCGAGCGCGGTTCCCCCATTGCCCTGGGAGCTGCCAAAACATACGGAGCAATCGCAGCCACGACTCTCACTAGCACAGGCAACACTCGCATCACCGGCGACTGCGGAACCTGCCCTGGAACATCAATCACCGGCTTCCTCCCTGGAGTGTGTACCGGAACCACATCAGCGGGTGGGAAAGCAGCTTGCGCCGCAGAAGCCGCTTGTCTTTCCGCATACAACAATGCTAGAGGTCTTGCCTCTACCGCTACAGCTCTCCCATCATCGGACCTCGCAGGCTTAGCATTGGCTCCAGGCGTCTACAAATTCCCCACGGCGGCAGCCACTAATTCGGCCACTCTGACACTTAACGGAGCTAAGAACACCATGGGGCAATTCATCTTCCTCATCGACACAACCTTAACAACTGCCGGTAGCTCCAAGGTCGTGTTGATCAACGGCGCACAAGCTTGCAATGTTTATTTTATTGTTGGCTCATCTGCTACTATTGGAGAGTCAAGTGCAATGACCGGAAATATTCTGGCGCATACTTCTATTGGTCTGACCAATGCTGCGAGTAATAAAGGTACTCTCTGTGCACTCAATGGAGCTGTTACTTTGATCAACAACTCCCTCACTGCTCAGACTGTCTGCAGTTCATAGGCTTTCGTGCTTGTTGCGATTTTTCTTTCTGGTTGTTTATCAAGATTTAGTGTACTTTTACTAGTTACAGATCAGATCACCACAATGTATTCTAGGGAACGAATTGAAATCAGTCTTTTGATCTCTCCCCTGCTTGTGATTGACCCTGGCAGTCTCCTTTTCAAGCGGGAAGAGCAACATGTCAATATCTGCATAGCGATACGGTTATATGAGTTAGGGGGACTGGACAGTTGAAGGGAGGTGGTGATTATACAGGGCTTCTGGGATGGAATTAACAACGCGCGCGCTAAGAACCTAGGAGGGATATCGCAGGCGCCTGATTGGGTGAGGAGGGAATCTTCGTTCAGGTTCATTTTCGAAACTTCCATGCCCTTATTAATATCGCGGCAGCCGTGGGACATCAGAGGTTGAACGGGGAAGGGATTAAGAGCTTTAAGATGGTTCTGTAGCAACCCCAGTCCGCTGACGAAGTGACGAAGTGTCGCTGGGCTGTATCCTGGGCGAATGGCTGTCGTCAGCCAGTTTGTATGGCATGAGTAATGCGGGGTAAGTAACTACCCCAGGTTATCCGCTCGTGGCGAGAGTGAACTGTAGGAATGTCCTTCAACGTTCGTACTATCCAATTTCGGCACCACCTACTAACGGACCACATACCTTCGCGAAAAGATTGATAGAATGGAATGAGGTTATGAGTCCAGCCGACCCCGCCAATCGCGCCCGCCAGTCTAGCATGTCGCTTTTGAGGACTATCGGATGCCTTCCACCTCTCGATCTTGAAAAGGAGCTTGAACAGTCCGAGAAGTCTGAGGGGTTCAAAGACGAGTTTGAAGGATTGAAAAATGAGCTTAACAAATTCCAAACAGTTAGCAATAACCTTCTGGCACTTTTTGAGTCGACCAATCAACATTTGTCCAGAGCTTCGCTCTAATTAGTGTTTAGTTCTGCCAAAAATATAATCTACTATCCTCCCCAATCCTTGAATGTCACCTTCAACAGTCCCTGCTTTCTCCCTATCAAACCAGCCTTCTGTGAAACCACCTCCAAAGTCAATGATCCATGCATCCATGTTTCTGTCAACCAAAACGTTTGCTGCCTTTGCATCTCCCCACACAATGCCAGCTTCATGAAGATGCTTCAAAGTGCTAATGACTTGATCCGCCCAGCGCTGTCGCAAGTGCTTCGGGGTGTCAGCACGGACGGCGCCTTCCAGCGTCCTGCCATCACAGTCGATATACGAGAGCAGTAATCCCATGTAAGAAGAGCCGTCTTCCCCTTGGACAAGGCCCAAAATACGTGGAACACGTAAACCATCCTCCACATTTAACTGATCAATACGTAGATTGGCGTTGAGTTCATGAAGAGCTTCTCGCTAACATCCGCTTTGAAGTAGCAGATAGTCTCGTTATTTGCAAGCACCATTCTAGGAAATTGGGTGAGCGCGTCCTTTGGATCCTTATTGCATATCGATATCTCTGATGGACGAAATGGTGGCCATGAGAAAGAGAGATCGGAGGGAGCCAGGTCCACCCCTTGATGACGCGGCCTCGCATTATTATCGTCATCTGGGCTCGCAGCCAATATCCCATCAGCAACGTGGAGCTTATACTTCAACGTGACTGGATTGAAGTAATCGTGAAGGGTAAATGTCTGTTCGTTCGTCGGATTCGAGTCAATCCGTCGGAACACAGGTGAAAGAGGGTCTAAAGACTAATCGTACAAGTCCTCCACAGTAACGTTGAGATCATCAGCCTCCAAAGCGTCCAGGTATTGGAGATACTGGTCCTTGATATTAGGTGCTTCCTGGAAGTTTTCTGTTCAACTAGGTAACGTGAAAACATGTGCCGTTACACATCACCGTTATATCGGACTTTTTCGTCCCATAATGGGTCCGAAATTGGGTGACGGTGTACAATGGTCGGTGATCCATCGTGAAGGCGCATCCGTAAAGGATGTAGATTCAAAGCGACGTTGATATCGTGGATGAAAAGAATCAGAAGTTTTGAAGTGTTGGACCAGAAGAGAGTGTTTATATGCGCCGCTACGCATAAACACACACTCACAGACCTGGGTCCCAAAAGCGAACGGGGCCGCGACAGGGGTACGTACCCCGAAAATAGATGGAGTTTAGAAAAAGGCACAACTTTAGCGTTAAAATGTGGAATGGGGTCATCATCTTTAGTGTCCATAGATGTCGTATCGTGTGCTGGTTTTGACCGCGCAGTGAACAAGTCGTTGAGACGAAAGATAGTAATAATTTCAAAGATTCTCCTATATCAACATATGTTACCGTTGTAAATGATGCTGCTATATTGTTTCGAGAGGACCGGTGCAAGTGAAAGATGTTTGCCGATTGGCCAAGAAACCGCCAGGCTTTCCACTCCAAGAGTGTGACGCGGAATTTGCCGGTCGCGTATCAAGCGTCATAACAACACAACCGGTCTCCAGATTGACTCTTTCCGAGCACACAAAGTATATACATTATCGTCTCGTTTTTCATGTCTGCAAGGGATGGCATGAGAGGCGTGTCACCGTCGCCTAAAGTCAGACCCCCTGGGAGTCTGATCGAGCTGCCACCCTCCCCTCCAAGCACAGGGAGGAGCGCCCATGCACTCTCCCGCAGCCGTCTCGAGGCATCCGTACGACGGATTCAAACCGAACCGATTGAAGGCGGACGCATTAAATTATCCCCTGGTGATTTCTCTACAGCGTTGGATTATCTTCGAGAGTCTGATCCAGATACCTGGGGTCATCCCAGCCCTGGATGGCCTAAATGAGACAGAGACAATCGCATCTAACTAGTGCACCTCTTTGCAAATGGGGACAAAGCTGAGAGCAAATTATGAGTCGTCTCTTTCGAGAAGATCAAAACAGCACGTTGCTGAGATCCTGTTTCTTGTTCAAATTCTATGTTTTCGTTCCCTACTCCTTAGGATTCCACCTTCACCTGAACGCTGCTTCAGTAAAATGAGCCAGAAAAGCTGGTAAGTTAAACATCCTCTTTATCTCGACTTGCCAAGCTAATTATTTCTCGCAGCTTCGACATCGACAAGGGTGCAGTCCACGTAATCGAGATGAAAGCCCTATTGAAGTCATCGAGACTAGCCCAGTTATAACGCCTTCACCCATCACAATCTTCCACCAGCACCTTCGCCAGGCAGAGTCAGTGTATGCCGTGCATATGGAGCTGAATGAAAAGGTTCGTTCATATCTCGGAAAGAGCCCGTTGTAGAGAAACCTGACATGTATCTGTTCTTTACCACGACATCACGATGTTCGCCAAGGAGTTTGGCGTCGATGAAGTCCCTGGCACACATCCAGGACACGATTCTTTCAGCTTGGAAAGGCCGTTCATCAACCAGAGATTCGATTTCGTCATCTGCGATGGCCAAGTCTTACGAACACACAAGCGACCTAAATACCGGGAGCGAACCGAAGCAAGCCGACTCACAAGCTCACAGCTAATTTTAGCGTTGCAGCGCATCCGACATGGAGGGACATTAGTCATACTATTGCACAAGATCGAGGCGTTGGATACCATGGAGCTTCTATATCTATTCTCCCAGTTTTCCGACATCGAAGTATTCAAACCCTTAAGGAAGCATCGACGTTCTATCTCATTGCGAAGAATGTTCAGCCGAGTGTAGAATCTGCAAGAGTGGCAGTCATTGCTTGGAAGAAGGCTTGGTGGAATGCAACCTTTGGTGGGGAGCAGGGTGTAGGTGCACAGAGACTCGATAAGGATGATAAATATGCACAGGCAATCATTGACTCTTTCAGCGATAGGTTTACTACGCTTGCTAGACCAGTCTGGAAGATTCAGGCAGACGCTTTGAGTAGAACAGACTTCACTCAGTAATCTGTAGAGGATTGGAAGTCAGTCATGAAAAACATGGATGCACCTGACCGTATTGGATTTTATTACTAACAAGCCGTGGGACCTTGGAGCCAACAAAGACATCTCACTTCCCTAGCGGCATCATTCAGGTCCTACTACTTGAGCTACTTGATCAGAATCCATCGAGGAATCTATTTCGGACGAGACTACATACATGGGTTGCTTCCTAGCTTTAGGGAAGTTGCAGCGTGTGTAACCCTCTGTGAGTCTTCAGATGCCTTTAATGCTCGTTCTTGAAGTATGCGCGATGTTATCAGTAGAACCTCCCGTGCTTTTTCATGTTCTTAGATCTGCGTTGCTTCTTCTTCGCAAAGGGCTTTCATCTTAGTCAGCAGTTCTACATTCTCTCCTTTAATTCCTATCATCTTGATCTCTAGAGCCTCTCTTATAGCCACTTCTGCATTAAATTTCTCACGCCATTCCTTAGCACTATATTAAAAGGTAATTATATCTCTAGAAGGATGTTCTCTACTTTTCTCTAGTGCGTCAAAAGTTGCGCTTGTTGTAACGAGTCGCATTTCTAGATCATAGTCTACAGTACCTTTTCCGAGCATAGCCTTAAAATGAACTCTAACTCTATTACATAGGTCGATATAGGCCCTAGTCGAGTGCTTGCTTAGTTGTTTATTAAACAGTACAGCCTTTCTAGCTGTTAAAATACTCTATTGATACAAGTCCTCTAGTTTTGTTATGAGCTTGACATTAGTTAGGAGAATTATAAGCCTAAGTTGGGAGTCTAGCTAAATGACATAATTAGACATAGCTTATTATATACTAAGTACACTCACGAATGTGACTGGCTAACTTCTCCCTGCACTCAGTTCGCCATTTAGCCCTTTCCTAGTTGCTGGTTTGAGGGCAATTCATTCTGAATCTAATTACATATTTCACTGCCGCTATTCTCTCGCCTTCAATATTTTATATATTAGATATCTCTATGATGAATCTAGTCTACCCGCTTATCGCTTTTGCCTGTCTCGCCTCAGGTTCAACTGCAAACCCATTTTACACCAATTCTTCAGCCACCACTCACATTGCAACTTAACATCTTCAACTGCGAATAAGGCCCAAACGGATACCAATTCTCCAATTGTTCTTAAAAGCTGGTCAGGGTTAGGCTGTAAGCATAATCAATCTAATACCCAGATGCATTCATAGCGTCTAATTATCCTCAAGGCACAGGGCAAATGACTGAGTTTGATTTATCAGCACTATATGGGTGGAATGTTACTTGTGACCCTAGACCATTTTCCAGCTTTAAACTCAGTCGCCCGCTAAAAGAGAGAGAACAGCTTGATTTCAGTCGTATGTCAGAATCAGATGATTGTGGTCGCTTCCTGCACTCGTATTAGCCACGAGATTCACTAGGTGAGACGGGTGTAGGAAGAAATCCACCAAAAGCTAACACAGAACAGCTGGATGTGTTAATCTAAGCTCATTTTGGTGCGTTCGAATCTGGCTTAACTAGCTAGAGCGCACCGCCAACCGGATGGACCACTAGATGGACCCTGGAACGAATGGATGACTCCAAATGTGGCTCCTACAGCACAGAGCGGTAGACATTGGTCGCTCATGGAAAGTCCTAGAAGAGCGTAAAAGAGCGCTACACTATACTTGAATTAAGAATAGAATTTGAACTCAGCCACATGACCCATACCTATACGTGGTGGCACTTTGTAGCAGAAAATTGAGGGCCGTGTTCACCGGTATCATCAGGTGGTAGCCAGCAGATCGCTGCTCGTCTTTGCTCGTTCCCTACCTCTCACCTTGGCCTGTTTGATATGTACTAATTAGTATTTCGTGTCCTCCGACTGGTACAAAAATTGAAACACTATTATTATTTTTCAGTAACTACTATAAGCGATAATAGCTACTTCCGCACAAAAAACACATATAAACGGAACTCAAGAAACCGGGGCCATTCAAGAGTTTGAGCAAGCACAGTGAATTACACACTACAGCTGCCTAAGAACTCTAGACCTCCACCCACTATCTTATGTCTCAACAGACCCGTTTGGGACAGATATCGAACTACCGGAGTATAAATACATCAAGTAGGTACACCCACGATGTGATAGCAGCATGCTAGCCGGACCTCAGTAATAACTTCGATAAACTGGGAAGATTACGAACCGACGACGAGCCAAGGCAGTTGCCGTGGCTTTGGGAGTAACTTGAGCTTGGAGACGTAGGCGTTCCATCTCCTTTTCTAGTGACTCTAAATCACCGGTAGAAGTGTTAGAGATGTCGTCGTTGCGAGGATCCTGAGGAATAATAGGTCTAGAAGATATGATTCTGAGGTAGTGGAGACGTTGTTTGTCATTGCGAAAGGTAGGCATTTTATAGCCTTCGAATGCCATTTAGTTGGCGAGTTGTTTTACTGATGGTATCGGAGGTAGTATATGAGAGGTGAAGTGAAGAAGTCTCGCTAGGGAATTGATGGCCTCTTATAATGTTAATGGACCCTTGCACAGCGCTAACCCTTTGTAGATGTCTGAAAAGCAATCTGCCTTGAGATGACAACCCATACTCCGTACTCATCCCGAAACAACCCATCTCCGAAGTTGTAGAGTGCATATTCCAAATTTGCAGTTTCCAGCATGAAATCTAATGCGATGACTCTGGGAGGTTCGGTGCCATTCTGGAGAGCGGGTTACCTTCGTGCGTTAAAGTGCTTTCATGGGTGCTCTCGTCAGAGATTCGGACAGTCTCCCCTTTCTGTTCACTCTCTAGAATCCGCGAGCCCATTTGCTTCCCGCCTACGCCCACGCCACTGTGGTTAACCTCATATGGATAATAGACCGAGGACCCCTAGTATCCACACTTCACACCAATTTGGCAAGGGGACGCTAGCTTGGCAAGAGTCTGTGGCTTCCAAGTCCAGCTCGTTGCAGCTCATCATATTTTCTCTTAGCAGAAGTTCCTGTGGAAAGCTGCGAGCAGTCGTCGCCAAACATCAGCCGCCATCCCTCTTTCCGCCAGAGAAGACAGCCGCAATCAGCCGCTCGGCATAGCGTGGACTGTGGCACACCTAGCATACGGCAAAGCATGCTTGCCGACAGCGGAGTATTGCTATATAGGCGGTTCAACCCAAGAATTCCAACGTCATGAAAGCCAATAGAACGAATGGATTTCTTGTTGGTCTCGAAAAAATCCTTGGTGACCTTTTTAGGAGCCACCACTCCACACATGTCAAGCTGATGCAGATCAAATGCGCAGTGAGACAGCAGTTCCAGAACACGTTCGGAGACCCCACGCACGCGCAGGACCTTGACGTTCTTCAGCAGCTGTCTTAGAGACTCCGATAGAGGGCCTAGATTTGGTTCTTCCCACTATGAATCGTAGAATGGAAGCTCGAAGTGCAACAAGCTAATGGTATGAATGGCAACGCCTGCCTTCTAGCACGCTGAATGGCGCTCGAAACGACTTGTAGATGGTGTTTGTAAAACTCATTTTTTATGACCATGTCTGGGATCAACAGCCAGCCGTCATCTTCCAGCACCTCAGAGAAAGACAATCTCACCTCCTGCAACAAAGGAAGTGCACAGAAGACAGATGATAAAATCAGGTCAGCACCCTCATCGACAATGCTGCGCTGCTCTATACAATGCCGTGGACAGTTTTGTATATGGCCATGTACGAATGGAACTCATCTGCTTCATACCCCACATCGTAAAAATCTTCGCTTGATCTACGTGGCTGTCGGGAGTTAGAATATCAGACCTAAAACGGTCAAAATCTAGTATTTCTACTCGATTTCAGGATTAGTATTAGCTTAAACTCAGCGAGCGACTGGAGATGCATACCAGTCTTTAGCAGTTCAGTGATTTCGTAGGTAAAGGAGGTAATATAGCCACAAACATTTGACTTCAAGAGGTCGTTGAGTCCTTCAATCCCGGCCTGAGAGAACTCAAACTTCACGTGACGAAAGAGGGTCGACAGACAGGCTTGTCTGAGCCGTTTGCTGGCGCGGGAAAGATCTTTGATCTCCCAAACTGGAAGGTGGTCGACAACGGCGTGGAAAATCTCCGTCGGGAGCGTCTCAAGGTGCGTTAATTCTGGAGTGTCAATGCTCATTATGAAAACGTTGGAGGGCTCCTGGTTGCTGGTTCGAGGGCAATTCATTCTGAATCAAGTACACTTTTCACTGCCGCTATAGCGCCATGTTATATTTACGTGGCCATGGTGGTTTACTTATGCGTGTGGCACTTTGCAGCAGAAACTGGGGTGTGTGGTCAACAGCTGGTATCATCGGGTGGTGACAGCAGATCGCTGCTCTTTCGAATTGTGAGCCGCCAACTTGTTACCGCTCTCACTCACGTCCGCAACTGAGACGTAATCTTAGTTTCAGAGTGATGACGATTAACACCACGCCAACGCATCAATGGCTCTCCTCACAACATCGCCAGCCACAATTGGCAACCGCACCTGCAGT
Source organism: Pseudogymnoascus verrucosus (assembly GCF_001662655.1). NCBI lineage: Eukaryota > Fungi > Ascomycota > Leotiomycetes > Thelebolales > Thelebolaceae > Pseudogymnoascus > Pseudogymnoascus verrucosus. The sequence goes on from NW_017263703.1 coordinate 133,894, forward strand.
TCGAGTCACGGTTTAATTTGCACTTAGAGAACGACAATAGTATTGTCTATGTTATGATGCCGTAGGTCCTCCATTTCTCCCCTCCACCTCCACCTTCTCATCCTCAGTCTTTGCCTTCTTGCTCACATACTTCAGAGCCTCTCTCTTCGTGTCTTGCACATATTCCTCATCATCTTCGCTCTTTCGTTTCCTGCTCACACAGTTTGAACGTGGCTCTTTAATATAATGAGCAACCTGAAAATGGGCCCGGGAGTCTGAAGCGTTCTTGAGTGGTACGTGACATGAGGGATGTGGACATTCCTTTTCTGCGCCAGTCTCAAGGTGCTTGTCAGCATGAGTTGTCTTACAATTGATGATTCGGGAGGAGGCGGACGACTAAAACAAGTGCATGTCTCTGCGTATGGGGCCAGCATGGCTCTTCCAAAACAGGTTCTAGAAGGAGCGAAATCATTCAGCTATGATTTGTAGACTCAAGAAGTCTGCCAGCTGGAAGAGGTACCAGTTCCTCTGGGCTGTGTTTTGAAAGTGAAGGCTGAGGGGGAGCCTGTTGCAACCATATCAGATATTGCTACTGATGGACTCATAAAACGTCTTGCGGACTTAGGCCTCTGATGCAGTGCATCTTGAGTAACGCCGAACAGATAGATAGCTTCGCTTTGAACCAGACCTGTACCCGACGCTCAGTTAGCAGTCGCATGTTTGTCCTTCTGTAATAGCCATCAGGCCGTAACCGCCCACGCTGTGCAATCCAGATTGTCGGCGCTAAAACATTCATCCCGAGGGAAGAGGAAAGGCGCCTTTTCAGGAGGGATCCAACACAGCTAAAGCCAGCAATGTGATTATATTCAGTCATCCGATTATGTCCTCTACGTTTTTGATGCTCCGTAAACCTACATGCAATCTCTATCTTCAGGTCTGCGAGCTTTTCCTGCTCGGCCGATCCCAGCTGTTCTCCGTCTCTGCCGTACTAGTCCTGTGCCTCATCCCTCTCCCATCATCCACACTAACTGTGACCTCTCCCTTAACCTTGATCTTATCCAGTCCATACAGGTTCTCCACGCTGTCTCTGCCCTGACTCCACTGACCGCCGCCTAGCCTACTGGCGCCTCCGGGCCCCGCCTCGACCGTGGTAACCGTCCCAAAGGTGTGCCCCTTTCCCATGAATGCGAAAGTCTCCAGCCCGATATCATCTGACGGCGGGTATGCCGTCAACACAATGTCCGCCCTTGTAGTCGAATATAGCAAGACGTCAAGCCAGCCGTTGCAGGCGATCATCGACCCCGCTACGCAGAAATACGCCAATGAGGCCTTGTTCCCAGCCAACGCTACTATCCGACCGATAGCGAGTGGCGCAGTACAGACGATATAGACGACGGGGTAGAGGATCATAAGAGGTGTCACACGGTGGATCATCTGGCCGGACATATCCTCCCCCTAGGAGCGAGCGCGCAGGTAGATGAAGATGGTGGCGTAGATCAGGACGCTGCTAAACATGCAGACAAAGATCCAGAAATAGTGAAGCCAAAGACGCTCGTTTTGGTAGGCATCATTGATCTAGCACTTTCGGCCGAGTCAGTTGGGAAGTAGGAGAAGGGAGGTCAAGGAAATACCTATGCGCTAGCTCGGACGTAGAAGTCATGCCGATGGACGAGGGGTCCGATGAGTGCCATCACGTATACGAATGTCTAAAGGCCGGCGCTGTAGCAATAGAAAGCCACGGTGGGCAATCTATAGTCCTTTACAACGCCGAAGAATGTGTGGACGGCAATTGCGCATATGAATACGCTACTTGCGAGATCTCCAGTGGAAACAAACCTAAGCTACCGTTAGTTTCAACTTCGTCTAATCACTTTACAAAACGAACCATCCTTGCGCAAAACACATCGATGTTCCTACTTCAATTGCATTGTGCCTTAAAGCATGAATGTTGAGGACGAAGGCAAGCGCTTGCTGGATATCTGCAAATAACATTTAGCAAGTGGCTTTAAATCGGCATGGAGTTCTAACTAGCGAAGAGGAGGTTGTAGATAAGGAACAGGAACTGATTCATAGGCCCCTTCGCTGCAGATTTGCACCGCCATGATATCAAACGGAACATTAGCCATAGGAATAATGAAGTCGAGCAGATCAAAGACAATAAACCGAACGTCGACACCGGTATCAATCCATGAGAAAGGACAGCAGGGAGTGGTGACAATGACCTGCTCGCAGCGTCGAGTGCCATAGTGGCTTCTGCCAGCAGAGAAACAGAAACACCGAGGGATGTCAGATTTCCTGCAACACCGTAGCAATTTGTAGTAGTCCCACTAGCAAGTAGCTTTAATAGGAAGGAAGCTCCTGTCTGTTCCAGGCTCTATAATTTCCTAGTCCGGATAGCATCTGCTACAGTGTAGAAGAAATAATGAGATCAATTTTGGCGAGGTAGGACGAGTTTGCATGCCCGTCGAACGTCATTGATTTTAGAGATTTGGTTCGTTCTCCAAATCTCCAAATCACGTGAGCTTCATGATGTAGTCACCGCTCTTAGTGGGTTGACGACGAACACTTAGCCCATCGCTTTCAATTGATAAACAAAGACTGAGCAGCTTAAAAGTAGCTAAAGCTGTTGGATGGCTTATTGCTACACTTGATGAAGCTCTTCGACAGCAACGTCAAACAGTAGCAGTCTAAACAAACGTACTATATTATCTACTAATCCATCTGTGGCTATTCGCTGAGTTCTCCTGTGAGCCCAGGAAGTAGGTGCTAGACTAAATGAACATACTCATCTTAGAATGTCTCATATATACCCGAGCACGTAACATGTATCCAACTAACAAAAGCTGATTGATATTTAAAAGTCGCAGTTTAAAATAAGTGAACGTGTCTAGACGCGTCTCTCGTATTTCTGAATCAGGGTGAACGCGAACCTGACGGATGAGTGAAGATGCAAGGGTCGGCATTAGCGTGGCGACCGCAGCAAATCAGGAAGGGGGAGAACCCTTGAAAACCGACATCCATCACGGCACATGTTGACATTGTGCAGCAAAGTGATAAAATATGTGGATTGAGGGCAGGAGACCATCAACCTGGCTCCTAAACTGAAATGTAGTGACGGCATACGAGTTCTCTATCTAATCCTTTTGCTATCCTAATAATCGTCGGAGCCAACCTTTCGTTTCACTCGAGGTCGGGGTAAGCGAACAGCGTTCGTGGAAACAGACGGCGCTCAGGTACCATCACTAGCAAATTGTATGTGAAGGATCTTCGTGTTTGTTAATTTTCGCCAAAATGGTGTTCTCTTTACCTTGAACCACTACCTTATATGAGTCTCTTTTACTTGATTTATTGTCACCTAGACCTTAACATAGCTATTTAGATTCTATAAAATGTGGTGTTTCACTCGCCTGGGCATTTCACTCGCATATGGACTACGTCACACGAAATATTAAACTATGACATAAAAATACACACCCCTACCTATATCTAGCCCATCAGTTATACTCCGTGCCTCTACTCTTGTATATTGCTCTATATCCGCTTGTAATAATAGGCATTTACAATTTCCTGTGGTGACTGGGGAGGCACCAATTATAATTGTTGTCATCGTCGACGCAACATATCCGCTACCAATCAGCCCACTCTCTCAGCACAACCACAACTTTTTTCACCTTTTCCGTACCTACCGCACTTGCCCTCCTGATCTTCTCTTCTCCCCAGCTACCCCAACGTCCCCACCTTTCCCAGCCTCGGTCCTCATCTTCTTCACTCTGCCTCATTATATCAGGAATTCCGCTCTGCCGTCTCTGCGACTCGGGCCGCTCTTCCCCCTCTCTATCCCTGAAGTTCCAATCCACTACAAACCTTGCCTTCCTCACGACAGAAAGATATACCGGAAACACCAGCGCGACGCCAAGCAAAAGAATTATGACCCAAAATGACCTCCTCAGACTCCGATTTCTCATCGCCCCAAATATAATCCACGGGCCCACCGTCCCTATACACCTCGAAGCCGTCAGCATTGCTGCCGCGATCCTCGTATTCCTCCCCATTCCCCTTAACGTTATAGCATAGACAAGGGGAAAAACAGGTGCTAGAAAGAGGAATATCATTATTCCAAGCACGGCGACCAAGTTCGGGTCTTTAGCTGACTTGCCCTCTGGGAGAGCAACGAAGGCGATCGTGAATGCTAGGCTGCCCGCGAGGAAGAGCAGAAGAATGAGCCGCGGCCGCATAATAAGACATAACAAGCCGGCTACAACGCGCGAGAAGAACATCAAGCTGTAGGCCAAGAGGAGGTAGTTTCTAGGCGAGAGACTGAGGCCGTGGATCTTTTGTTCCGCGGGCGGCGGGGCGAGTACCTCGATGTACCAAATATTAAGGGCTTCCAGCGAGAGAAGGTAGATAGATTGCACCATAACACCAAGGGCAAGGGTCAAAAACACAGTTCTAATACCACCGATGTGCGTCGACGAGGCCGACCTCACGGCTCTGTTCATCGGCAGGAGGTGCGGCTGGAGCTCCTTTTGCAGATCTTCATCGCCTGCTTCGGGGAGCGGCATGTAGTAGAAGAAAAGAGCGATGACGATGGCGAAGAGCGCGACGCTAAAGTAAGTCCACTGTACAGGGATTAAGTTCATCTTCTTCTGTATGAGCGGGGCGAAACCTTTGTTGGCGATCAACTCGCTGACGGCTACCCCGCCTGCTTGCATGGCCTGCGCGAAGAGCAGCCGAATTTCGCCATACTGCGGGGGCCCGCAGAGAGTGATGAAAGGGTTCGCAGCCAGCTCCAGGGACGAGATGCCAATGCCGGTGATGACGTTTGAGATGAGGAAGCCGGGTAAGGAGACGAACGATGCTGAGGGCCAAAGCATTAGGATACCGATGCCATAGAGGCAGAGGCTGACGATAAAGATTATTTTGAACCCTCCTTTTTTTAAGGCGTACCATCCAACGGTGAATGGACCTATAAGGTAGGCGCCGAAAAACGCTGTATGTAATGATATGGATTGCTTAGTGGTATATTGTGAGACAATCGAGATTTGATCGTTTAGGGCATTGAGCAGCCCGAAGGAGAACCCCACCATGAAGAACAGGATGGTGACTACGCTGCAATATTTCCACGAGTCACCTACAGACATCCTCAGCATGCATTTTGGGGGTTGAAGGTTGAAAAAGCCGAAGTAAACAGCGCTGCCGGCTGATTGAACTTGGAGCAGCGTTTGATTTCTAGCGGTGATATTGTTCTCCGTACGAGGTTGAGTAAGAAACTCCATCTGGTCCATCTGGATATCCAAATCACGAGCATTCGAGTGGATCGGTCTGTTCTCAGTGGGCGCCGTAGCCCCTGAAGTTTCATCTGTGGTACTTTGAACATCTGAAGTATGATTCCTAGATGTCGGCTTCGTCTTCGGCTTTGGCGACCCGCCACTGCTATGACTTCCGACTCGCTTAGTAAGCCAAGGCACCACTCTTCTCAATAACGGCCTCAGTGTTGGGATGCAAGCGCAGACGATCCCAGCATTAATTTCCACAGCGGACCACATTAGCGCAGGCGCAACGAGGTATGCAAAATCCGCGGTGTCTTCGAAAGAATCTGTCAAGGTTGGCACTCGGCCCCCAGCTGTGATGATTAATATGGTATTTTGCAGAACATTAATCCGAATCACATCGACAATCATCACAAAAAGCCACAGCGCGAATGTCAAAACTAGGATAATCTTCTGCTTCCGAGGCAGCTGCGTGCCAGTGAGGATGGGTATAGGCAGCATCAGAATGACAATGTCAGTTGCGACGTTTGTAGGCGAGGCTGCAAAGTAAAGAGTGACGAGACGTATACACTTTTGTCCTGAGCTGTCGCTGAAAGTCTTGGTGATCGGATCACACAGGAAGATGCTGAAAAACGTCAGAATTGTACCGGCTATATTGACCACCGCCAACGTTAAATATGTGGCGAGCCGGAAATATTTCTTATTCTTTGATAGACGTAGATAGAACAGTAATATGCTTGTCTTTGTCGCCATGAGCGCCGGGTTCTATGAATCGTTAGTCACGACTCTCTTCTATCACTTCTTGCAGTTTCCTCCACTCCCCCCCTCTTCCCACGACGAGAGGAACATGGCATTATACGCACATAAAGCACAGAAAACGAATACACGCACTTCCTAAAGTCGTCCCGCGACTCGTGTGGAATATCCGCATCATGCCTCCCCAAACCATTCGCAACGCCAAACACAATCGAAAGTGTCACACCGAGCGCCAAGATCCAGCCAACGACAATCACCAAGTCATCCCATGTGGATTTCTTGGCAAGACCGAGACGAGTGACCAGCCGGGCTACAACGAACAGCGTCGCGACACCTAAAGTGGTCAACGCCACGACCTCAACGGCGAGGCCGCGGCTTGGAAACTTGGCGGGAATCATTTGCGAGTCACGACCAGGCCTCGCGTCTGCCAATTCGATGACTGAAGGTCTCTGGGGAGCTTGATCTGTCGCCTGCATGCATCTGTATCGAGGTTGTCGGGTCTGTACCTGTATGTATAGGGAGTCGGTTTTTTATGACGACATCATGACATTTCCCCAAAGCTTTTGAAATGCCGCGTTTCTGCTGCACTTCCGGGTCTGGTCACGCGATACTGCTTACTTTTGCCCCTCGCACTATCAGCAAGTATACTAGTCTGTCGCTGTTCAATATCGAAGTTATCAACAGCAGCTCGCATGCTCTTGCATTGGCAAGCGAAAGCTGAGAATGTCTACTCTGGAGATCCAATACATGATCTCGAAAGCACCGACAAGCCAGGTACGTAAGCTAAAGCGGCCACACTCCGGTACTATTACGAATTTGACGCGAGAACTGACACGAGATTGACACGAAAACGATGCGTCGCCTCACCCCTTGCTCTTATTTTCCAGGTAATTCGCCATTTGTGAGCATACGTCTACACATCAACCAACAAGAGGCTAAATTGCGAGGCAATCTTCATCCACCTGCTGGTCTTGACTGTTTTGAATACCCGGCCAATTAATAAAGCGCAGATCCTCAGAGAATTAGCAGGTTGTCTGTTGGGTCCCGGGTAGAAGCTAACAGTGTAATATGCTTAGTTTAAGATCACATTGTCCGGCAGACGTTTCCCATGGAGAAACTCCGCTCAAAAACAACGATGAGTTTGGTAATAGTAGCAAACTGCTGGTTACCACCGGATGATACCGTGATCACAGTGGCCACACTTCAATTTTCTGCTGCAAGGTGCCACCACGCGTAAGTAAACCACTACGACCACGCAAATATAACATGGTGCTATAGCAGCAGTGAAATATGTAATTAGTTTACAATGAACTGCCCTCGAACCAGCAACCAGGAAAGGGCCAAATGGCGAACTGAATGCAGGGAGAAGTTAGCCAATCACATTCGTAAGTGTACTCAAGCCATATCTAATTGTGTCATATGACCAGACTCCCAACTTAGGCTTACTATTCTCCTAACTAATGTCAAGCTCATAACAAAACTAGAGGACCTGTATCAATGGAGTTATTTGACAGCTAGAAAGGCTGCATTGTTCAATAAACAACTAAGCAAGCACTCGATAGGGGCCTATATCGACCTGTGTAACGGAGTAGGAGTACATTTTAAGGCTGTGCTAGGAGAAGGCGCCGCAGACTACGAACAGGAAAAGCAACTCGTCACAACAAGCATAGGTTTTGACGCACTAGAGAAGAGTAGAGAACACCCTTCTAGCGATGCAATTTCCTTTCAACTAAGCGCTAAAGAATGGCGTGAGAGATTTAACGCAGAAGTGGCTATAAGAGAGGCTCTTAAGATCGAGATGATGGGTATTAAAGGAGAGAATGGGGAACTGCTAAGTGAGATGAAAGCCCTTCGCGAAGAAGAAGCAATGCTGATCCAAGAACTTAAAAAAGCACGGGAGGTTCTGCTGATAACATCGCGCATACTTCAAGAACGAGCATTAAAGGCATCTGAAGACTCGCAGAAGATTACACACGCCACAACTTCCCTAAAGCTGGGAAGAAATCCATGTATTTAGTCTCGCCCGAAATAGATTCCTCGATGGATTCTAATCAAGTAGCTCAAGTAGTAGGACCTAAATGATACCGTTCTTGGCGCTTCACGAACGAATTTGACTTGCATATTAGATCGATAGAGGTACCGCAGGAGGCGATATATTTGAGTCGGATCACACCGATAATACAAGCGCTGTAGTGCAAACTTTAGCAAAAAAACCATGACGAGAGCCAACAGGACCAGCAGACAGACTTACAAGGACCTAAGAGCAAACAGAAAGATCAGAGCAATTATCTTCTATGAGTTCAGACTCAAGTCTTTCAGCTCCCAAAACGTAGTGATGACAACATCCCGAACCTAGCAGCTGAGTAGACGAACGCCTAAGAGTTAGTGCGCCTTACATGCAATTCAGATCCTAGACCAATGTGAGACTATAGCAGATCACCCACGGTGGCGCTCGGAGTGAAGGGGAAAGAACAAGGTTGCCAACGTCAGCCGTGAGGCGCCGCCAGAAGGGACGGCGAGGGACAAGAAGGGGGAGAGCCAGGAGAAACGGTGAAGGGGGTTGGTGTATGAGGTGATGGAAGAAAGTAGAGGTGCTGATGGTGATGGTAGTGTTAGTGGTGGTAGCAAGGTGGCAAAGATAAGGAGAAAGGAGGAAGCGTGAGCTGTGAGTGGGCCGTCCAGCCATATTGAGTGGGGATGTAGGCCTGGCTGCCCCATAACACCGACTTTGAGCGCCACCGTGAGTCTGGGCGCGGCTTTTTCAGGTCTTAACGTCTAGTCTTTCAGTGCGATAGAGGATAGTGTGGCGTGTCTATCATACGGCAGATGATATAGTACTGTAGTCTATCGTGTGGAATGAAGCTTTACAATTGATGATGCAAGGATCGCGTCATCCTCGGCTTAAACTCGAATCGTAGAACCTAGTCCATACCAGCATCTCCTGTTAAGCCATGCTAATGCCTTGGCTTCTTACCTTACAACAACTTCTACTTAAGAAAGCCCTTCTTCGACAGTCGGTTTTGACGGAAACAATTCCCTTCAAGTCCCCTTGTTGAAGTCACTCAAAGCAGCTCAGAATGGGAGAAAAGTGCTGGTCCAAGTCGTCTGCCTCGACTGTGAGATGTATATAGGACCTGGCTGAGCCACGCTTACATACTTGTTAGCCTCCATTGCTCTCAACTCTCCGTGTGTTGCTTAGTTGATAGGGGTTCAGGTATCGAGGACATTGGCTAGGAATTTGCGAAGTTTCACAGATCACAACGAGAAAATCGAAAAGACAGAAAGAACATTTGGTCCACCTAGAAACAGCCACATCGCTTTCATCGCCGCGGTGCTCCACGGTCCTACAGGACGAACTCATGCCACCTAAGAAGCACCTGCCATCGAGGCCTTTGAGCCTTGCCATACCCGTGAAACGATATAGTCCTCGAAGACCGACACTACAAGAAATCCTCGCAAACTCAGCACCACCGCCATGGACTCTAAGCGCCTTTACGGCCTACCTTTCACAAAACCACTGCTTAGAGAATCTGGAGTTTACAATGGATGCTACGCTGTATCGGAAGCAATATGAGGCGCTACTTGCAAACTGCGGAGAGGAGACGATAATGGCTTCGACCGAGGGGTGCGAGTATGTTCGCATGCTATGGCAGAAGCTGTTAGATGCCTACATCACGCCAAATGGCCCCCGCGAAGTCAATATTCCCGGTGACGTCCGAGATCGTCTCCTATCATCCCCAAATCATTTTAGACCGCCGAGTCCGCTGCAGCTCGATAGTGCGATAATGGTTGTGTACGAGCTGATGGATGAGAGTGTTCTGGTCTCATTTCTGAACTCCGTTTCCCGAGGTTTCAGCAACTATACTGGTCCTTGGACATCAGTAGAAGATACATCGGTTATACCTACACCGGATTCTCCACCTATGCCTCCCGCAGCGTCAACCCGGATAGGCTATGGCTCCACCTCAAGTAGTGGCCCGAGCCGTGACGCGCAAACTTCTAACTCCGCACACTCGCATCAACCCGTGCAGCGTTCTCATCTTGCTGCCGCGCTGAAGCGCGGCGTGAAATTTATTTACCCGTCACCTTCGTCGAATAGTGCCAAGGAAAATAACGATTCCCTCATCAAATACACCATTAGCGCCGGATCATCCAGTTCTCTTGGCGAGTTCATGATTCCACTGATAATACCCCCAACCTATAATTCGTTCACCGACACAAGCGAATCGAGTTCGAAAGTCAGTAGAGCAGGTGAGAGTGATTCGAAGAAGATGGGTTGGAAGTTGGGGTTAGGATTGAGGAAGCCTTGAACCAGTCATCCGTTGGCAGCAAACATTAACAGTGGCAGTTCGAAAGCGAACAATGTCAGAGAGTCCGACAACGCTCATAGGTAGTCAGAACCCTTACGTCCAGCACAACCACAGGTCTTCTGTGCTTTTGGTTCGCGTGGAGTGGGGAATACAATAGTGTTCACTAGATCGTGCCGACAATTGCCATAGTCTTCCTGGTCGCACCGATCCTTCTGGTCTTTGTCGCGTCCTTGAACTACCTCAAAGATACGTATCTGATGTATGCAGCAAGTGCAGCAAGTGCGGTTGCAGCTAACACCATCTGTAAATCAGCTGCGGGTGCATCTGCTCCACTATTATACAATATATGTTCTATGCTCTAGGAGTTGGAGGCGGTGGTTCGCTAATTGGCGGAATAGCCATACTGCTTGCTGCGTGCGACGGAACTCCAATACCTGTATCGACGACTTCTGCGAGAAGAGTATGTGAATTTTCATCCCCAGCGGAAACCTTTGTAATGATCCGTATCGATTTCTGTTCTGTAAATTTATTGGCATTGCTGAGAGGTATTTCATTGAGCACTTAATCGATGGAGATTTTGCCTCGAACAACGGTGGCTGGGGATTTAGTGCCTCTACAGGAGTCGATCCTTAGCCATATTTTAGAATCTTCAACCCCCTCTTGCAGAGCGAAAAATTGGACCCCGAGGGAGAATATATCAAGAGATGGGTTCCCGAGCTGAGGGGTATCACGGGTAAGGCAATTCATGATCCGTATGATAGGGGAAAGGGGGTGGAGGCCAACAAGAGCGGGTACCCGAAGCGGATAGTGGATCACAAGGAAAGTAGGGACCGGTGTTTGGCTAAGTACAAAGGGGGCTTGGGACGAAAGACAGCCGAATTTAGATTAGCACTCTTCCAGGGCAAATGTTTGCCGTCCCATTGTAGTAGATACCTTGAAAGAAAATAGGTAAAAGTTGTAGACACAGGGCCGTGAAAATGTGTAAGCTGGTGATAGGCCCTTTAACTTAGGTGAAGTGGTCAAAGTGATAAGAACGCTTTGCATTGGCTCCTTTTTCACCTCGAGATCCTCCGTGCATGAAAACCTCTCTGCCGCGGGAGCTAGATGTACCATTTGTTATAGCTAAAATAAAATAACAACGCGAAATATGGGGCTTTTTAGGCTAAGAGGCAAAAAGCTACATATAGAAACGCTGAGGACAGAAGCAAGGACGTTAGAATTGGCTGGTGTCAAAACGCCTAGTACGATGCAGACACCGCTAGACGGTATGATCCTCTTCGAAAGATGAAGCGTTCGGAGGTCTCATGCGCACTTCCCATCTAGACAGCCTCCGTTGCAGTTTGCTCGAAACAGCAGTTGCTGCAGAACCTAGTCCCTAACCTGCCTAGAGTTCCGCACTGGCTACAAGCAAGCCCTTGTTGCGGTTGGACAAATGTTCTCTGCCCACCTAAACTTTCTTGATTTTGAGTAACTTCTTCCGTGCGATTGACGGTCTCATGAGGGTATACGGGCGTCATGCCACTAGCCATGTGGCTCTTCTCTTGTCTTTTAATATGCGTAGAATCTTCGTGCTTTCGACCGCGAACTCGACTTAAAACGATAATGCCCTTCGAGGTTATTAGTCATTTGTGAAAATGGGCAACGTGGGAATCCCAAAATAGGAAATCTCACCAGTACGAAACTAAGAAGCCAGAAGATCCCCCCGATAAAAGCCCATGCGATAGCTGCTCTCCAGCTGCTACATCCAGGATGTCCAACCTGTTCTGCTGTACCTACTCGATACCATCTACCCCAAGCCCAGCCCCAGTTGGTCCTAAACCAAGTTGAATTGCAGCCTCGGCTTCCAACAAGCTATTAACATGTTAGTTTAGTGAAAGGATATAATATTCAGTATTAGAGTAAAAAAAATTCTTACATTGACAAGAAGTCCGAAGGCGACCATCCAGCAGACAAAGATTGCGAAGTCTAGGGGAAAGGCATAAAATGAGTAGGTTAGAGGTGGCGTTAAGACCAAGGCGAAGAATATGGAGATGCCTGCGATGGCGATCGCATACACGACTCGACGGTTACTGCCAACACCTGCTTCGTGGATGTTATGTAGATAATGTCCTAGGGTGCCGGCGACAACAGCGGCGGAGACAAGCTGCATAAGCCGAAAAGCCACGGAAATAACTCTTGATCCAGAACCCATGGCTAATGATCTAAATTTATCCGTTTGAATAGTGGAGTTTTAACATTAAAAGTTGAAGTGATATTGGGACTTAGTAGTCGACGTTTAAAGCCGTAGAATGGGTCTGCTGTCAAGTTATACACATGGGACTCGTTACCTACATGGATGCCAACAGGTATTTTCGTTCGGGTGTGAACCCAGTATTTCCATATTCCCAAGGGCCAGACTCAAGAATCCTCTACCGTAAAGCAAAAATGGCCAAAACTAGGCAATGGTTGAGCCTAACTTAGCAAGTTGACTAGAGCGATTTGAGCTCGAGATGTCTGGAGTGTCGTAGGTGGCGGGTCGAGTCACCGATGCAGAATCACTAGAAATCGGCAATTGTGTAAGCGAAAGTGTCTGCGCCCTCATACAGTCTGGAGAGATCAACTAATGAGGGAATATTACAAGATGCCGCGCCGCTAACGTAAACCGTAAATGCGGGCTAAGATAGGTCATCCTTTTATACTGAAGGCCCAATCATAAGCACGGTTAAATTAAATGGCGTCTGAGAATTCTTTAGAGTGACAAGAAGCATCATTCGTAAGTATAGTCAATTCCAACGGATTCTCACAGCTTGATAATTCTACCTAAAGTATGGGCATCAGCTTTCACATTACGCAATAGGTTACCATATGCTACTAACATATCTATATAAGAATCGTCATAATTTGCTTCACGTGATCTAAGCATGAATCTTTACTTCCTCTAGTGTAAGCTTCTAGCAAACGAGCGATTAAAGACAAACTTGTACTGCATTCTTGAGATTTCCTACTACAATCTACTGAATAAGAATCTCGAGCTTAAAACAGACGAGCTAATAGCCCTATCGGATTCGAAATGTTTGGGCGTCGCAGAAGACCAATGATGGCTAGCCCGCTGCTAGGCACAGCAATAATCATGGGGGCATCACGATCGTCGGCCAGACACGAAGTGGCACGCCAAGAACAGTATCATCAGAACAACCAGATGGCAAACGAGCTAAGAAGGCGCGACGAAGAAGATAGAGAGAGGCGTACGCAAGCCGCTATCGATGAAGCTATCGCAAAGGAGAGGCAGCGCGTTGAGCAAGTTCAAGGAGGAGAAAGTGGGACACAGACCGGACGTGTTGAGTCTCCGCCAGTATATAGCAGTGTTAAAGGAGCTGTTAACGCTGAGAAGTATTGCAGACGTTGTGGAGGTGGTTGCAGGGCGAGCGATAAGTTTTGCACTAGTTGTGGAAGTAAATTAGAGACAGCGTAGCTAAAGAAAAGCGAGAAGTATGAAGCTGTGATCCGTTAGGATTAACTACGGTTAACAAGAGAGGAGATCATCTCTGGTGACCTTGCGGCCTTGATGAGAGTCTCATTGTTGTAGCCAACGGGGATAGATGCGATTTGAGCGTAACTGATAAACGTGAGCCATCCCAATTGCCAATCCATATTCTCAGCACCTACACATCCAAATACTTGTTTCCGTCTACATCGACAATGCTGAAGCTTTTATCAGTAAACCATTGCAGAACGCAGTTTGTGGTGGTGTGACGTCATGCAGTGACGCCGTTGGTGGTGGGATCATATCAGTTATCTCAGAGTACTCTCCCTCGGAATTCTCGGATCCGACTATTCGTGGTAATGATTACCGTGTCGTGAGAACCTTAATCCAACATTCCTTCAGTAATTGTCAAACGTTCAGTTACTTCATGATGACGCCGACGCATTCAAGTATGGGAGAGTTGCCAACGAATTAAAATCATGACACTGTACACACTAACCACAACCGGTCCTTAAAGGTTAAGGAGATAAGTCGTAGAAATAAGGAATGCGCATGTATTGGCACGAACTTGGAGTATATAACCCATTGTTAGGCGCAAGTAGTATAATCCTATATTTGGCAGCTTGCAACTTATATTTATTACGGCGGCACTGCTAAGCTAATGGATTCTGCCCAGTATTTAACGGACGGAGAGGTTGAAGAGTTCGTTAGTGACTTGGATAAAAATAACGATGGGTTTGTTGACTATGAAGAGATTGAATCGAAACTGGATCAAGTCCACAACGAGATCGCGCCAGACGCAAAATCGCATCATCTACACCACAAAGACCTGGATGATGAGCATCGCCACCATTTTCTACGCAGTGTGATTGGATCGAGCACATATCCAATCTCTCGATCCGACCTCGCAGAAGTAGTTAAGGGATGGAAAGTCCCTTCTTTAAAGCCGGATAGGAGAGCCGAGCAAAGCAATAGAAATTATATGAAATCAGTCCCTCTGGCGCGAAGACTCCGAGCCTATTGGGCGGTTAAAGGTCCTGAAATTTTGTTCATCACATTTGTTGTGTCAACACAGGTTGCCTTTGGGACGTGGCAAATGGTCAAATACATTATTGAGACGCAATGGCGCGCCGCTTTGGGATGGGGAGTTGTGTTGTCTAAGACGACAGCCGGCGCTTGTATGTTGGAACCTGATCTATCACCCCTGAAATAATGAGAGTGCTGATATTGGAATTCAGTGTATCCAACTATGTTTTTCCTCATAGTCTCCATGTCAAAGTATCTCCCTACTTTCGCAAGACGATCATCGGCCATCTCGCATTTTATTAATTGGGACAAAACTCACGCGTTTCACATAAAGATTTCTATTGTTGCATTGGCCCTGGCCACTCTGCACGCCATTGGTCATCTAACGGGCACCTTTCTGTACGGGAGCAGGCCAGCACAGCAGGATAAAGTTGCCGCTATCTTCGGTGAAGATGCCGTGCCTCGTTCCTACCGTGACTACGCTTCCTCCCTTCCAGGATGGACCGGAATTGCTGCCCTGGGAATATTCTGGATAATAACGCTCTTCAGCATACCACCTGTTAGGAAATGGAACTTTGAGGTCTTCCAGCTAGTCCACTTGCTAATGTTTCCAATGATTGGGTTTCTCATAGCACATGGTCTGGAAGCCTTACTGCAGTTCCCCATGCTTGGATACTGGCTCGCATTCCCTACCCTTCTTGTCTTCCTAGAAAGAGCCCACCGTCTGCTAGTTGGCTTCCACCGCATTCGAGCAGAGATGAACGTTTTGGATGCCGAGACGGTTTGCATCAAAGCCACAATCCCAGAACGCCGACTTTGGCCATATCAAGCCGGCCAGTACGTTCTACTTCAAGTTCCGCAACTATCATGCTTTCAATGGCACCCTTTCACCATCGCCATCTGTGAAGGCAATACTATCCAAATCCACATTAAAACAGACGGTAATTGGAGCTTAAGATTACGAGATTTGCAGAAAGAAACGGGGCAAAGCCTCCGCTGCGTAGGTATTGACGGTCCTTTCGGTGCTCCAGCTCAGCGCTTCTATGAATTCGACCATAGCCTCATCATCGGATCTGGCATCGGAATTACTCCTTTTTCTGGAATATTAAAAGATATGCAAACTAAAGCGGACAAGTTACTACTGTCATCCGCGATGCCATTAGCATCGACTGAGGGTCTCCCCGATGCTTATATAAACCAAGCCACGGTTTCCACAATCGATACAGGTCAGAACACGCCTGGTTTGCGACCCGTAAACAATCGGACTGTCGACTTTCACTGGATTGTGAAGGAATGGAACTCGCTATTGTGGTTTTCGGACCTTTTGAATAGCATTTGCTGTCCCTTGTCCTCTCAGCTCCATCACAATCCCCAGGTAGATATTCAAATTATAACTCACGTAACACAAAAGCGAAAGAACATTTCGACTCATGTTTTTCGCTTCCTCCTAGAAATACATCGGACAGAGGAACATCCTGAATCTCGACTAACTGGCTTGCTGAACCCAACAAACTTCGGGCGGCCGGATTTGGCACAGGTTATGGATGATCATTATGAAAGGATGAGAAAGCTACTTGTCAGTGGTGATGGATTTCAGAACAAAAAGAGAAAAGTCGGCGTGTTTTTCTGTGGTAACCCTATCATTGGTTACGAGCTGGCTGATCGATGTCGGATACTGACATTGCGGGGCAGGGAGGATAAAAGCCTTGTTCAATATCACTTTATGATGGAAGTATTCTGATTATCTGATATAAATTATATTTAGGAGCAGAAATATACTTGGCTGACTCGCCCTGATGCTCAGCTAAATAGCAACACAACTACAAAGGCTATCAAACTTCAACTTCCCCCGTGACTGACTCCACTCCATCCCTTTTGCGAACATGCACGCCGACCAGTAGTAGTCCGTTTTGAGAGAAAGTAGGCTGGGTATGAGGTGATTTGTTTAGGGTGAAGTGACACACCCCAAATTCTTGAAGCAAAGTAGCCCAAGGACTCCGGCAAGGATAGGGTGTAGGCATCTATATAAACGCCACCCGTCAATGTTTCACGAGAAAAAAGCCAAGGTTAATATTGTGTCCTAGCTTCTGGAGCGCAAGGTCTATTTCTAGCGGCCATAGCTGTGATACAGCCCGCCCTTCCGCCGAACCTCGTGCAGTGCCCAGAACACCACGAGCAACCAACCCTGTCCCACCCGCTGAGCTAGGAAGCCGATATTCTCTCCTCATCCGAGAACAGCCAGGCCCGACGTCATCGCGCACGCCGGTCACTTCTAGCAGGGCGCGCCTAGTCGCGAGGACAGTCTTTGTTAATCAATTGAAAGCAATGACACAAATGTGCGTCGTTCCTTGACAGGTTTGCAGAGTTTGTGGCTCAAGAGAAAGGAGCAAGATTTGTTGCTCCTCCGGCGATGGAGGAGCAGGAAGCAGATGCCACTATCTGGATTTCAAGGAACGAGGGTTTCAAACCCGGGGACGTGGGGTTTTTCGAAGAGTTCGCGCAACTTTGGTCAGCAAATTGATGATATGATGCGGGCTCATAATATTCACATTACTAAGAACGACTTCTTTCCTCCCTTCTACGCTGCGTTTATATTGCAATGACTAAAAGCAATATTCAAGGAGGGTTTTAAGGTACTAGACTTCTTCCATATACCTGCACAACTTATCTTCTTATAACTAACGATGAATCGCAGGTTCCATCTTCGATCAACCGTCTATCCACACTTATTGATCCCTAATACCTATCCCTCGGCTTGAATTATGCTACGGCTTTTGTTATCCCGCTGTAAGGGTTCTGGAACAGTGAGGACGGGTTTTGTCAGCACGTTGCAAGTCAGCGGTATGAAGTCAGCACAGTCGTGTTTTGGGGGGGGGGGGGGTCAGCAGAGAATGGTCATAATTTCATGGAAGGGTGAGATTCTAACTGAGATGACAGGGTTCAGGTTCGATTGGATGTCAGGGTGAGGGTTATGGACAAGATTGGGGAATAGCACCCATCAGAGCGGCCACCCCCGGAGAGAAGAGGCATTATAGGGTTAAGGTTATGTATCACATTGGTGTTTGGGAGGAAGAGACATGAATGTGAGACACGGGAGGCTGGGACGGGCGGAAAGCGGGGGGGTTGAAAACGTTATATATTCTAAGAATCAGTTCTTGCAAACTTTCAAGACTTCTACAACTACACCTACATCCAGTATGAGTTTAGAATTCGAAATATCCGCATGGATAATGATCGTTCATTGCCATTAGATGGAGACTTTAGCAAATGGCATAAGAAAAGGGGACTAAGAGTTGATTGATGCCCTCATACACATGAATCGAATATTGCAAGCGGGCGTTTAGGAAAGACGCTCATAAACCGCCCTACTGCAATGAGTGGCTCATTGCCAAGATATCTCTGACCTGAAATCTTCAGTGCGGCAGGATATCTGCTAAATAGATCTCCAAACCGAGGGTTAGATTGGGAAACTCTAATTGGACATCTCCAGCGTCTATCAAAGGTTACTAACTGGACCGAGAAGCCTCATTTGGCTCATTTTCCAGTCTATGGATGTCTTGTTTATCCATTCATCAAGACGAGGCCCAAGCTAAAATAATATCTCTTCACAACTAATTAAATGTTCGTTTCGTTTATGTTAGACACGCTGAGTCGCATCAACCTTGTACAGATGTACTTTTGCTAGGTTTTCCTGACTCTCGTTATCTACCCAATCCATCTCTCTTGCACTATTAACATCATCCCCAATAGGGCCTTTTGTTTTTGCTCTAAAAGTATTGCGGTGGCGGTTCTGTCTTGAGCTCATTTGGTAATTGCCCACACTAGGAGTGCTATCCGTGCAAGGCGAGAAGTGCTTTTGGAGGATGCGTTGGGTGAGCGCCTTAAGAGGAGGTGCGGATGCACAGACTATACCTAGGTTCACCTCTATGGCTTCCCAGGTATACATGTAGTAGCCCACCCAAGTGCTATCGTCAGACGTCTGGGTGGCAATCGTGTAATATAACCGTATCCCACCAGCAACGCAGACCCTAGTGATAAAAGAGTCAGCAACGTAGTAATGTACTTAAAGCCCCTAGCATTTGCGTTCGTTTGCATCATATCTAAGCTTGATCCTTGATTCAAGAACAAAAGCGCGATATATAGGGTTGGCATAAGACTTACAAGAACCCAGCTCCAAAGATGCCAACCAGTTCAAGTCTCTTGCGTTTTGGTAAGTTTGTTTTCCAGACCAGTCTCATGGGCAAGACATAGACGTAAATGTCCGTAATTGTATTGGTAAGTCCATGCAAGAAAAGAGCTATTTCAGCAGGGTAACAATTCTTAGAACTCGGATCCCAGTAATCGCTCACTGGATTACATTGCTACAACCCAGTTAGATCCCCCTTATTGGCTTTAAATGAACCCGCTACCGTTTAATACGTACAAAGATGATAAGAGCGCAAAACGCGATAGTCCAGATGACAATAAATGCAATGCTGCCGTATATCACTCTTTTCCAGGGCTTAGTGACCGCGATACGGAGGTAAAGGAAGAGGATGGAGATCTTCACGAGTGATGTCGTGAGAGTAAACAAAATCTCGGAAGCAAAGATGTTTTGAAGAATAGGGCTTAGGTTTTCCCGCGGGATTGCAGAGAGGTGTCTGGCCCAGCCGAATTTAGTACCGACACAGGTATTAACAGCCAGTGCAAAACTGAAAAACTACACAGAGAAGTGAGTTCACGGTCCGAAGTGTAGGTTACCATCCTCACGAGCGCTCTAGATTAGCAATGGAAGGGGCAAACTAACTAGCGCAGCGCCCATGAGCCAGTCATCAGTGCCTATCGTATCGAGAATACGAGCGCGTGTGTATATTCGAAGGCCATAGAAAACTGAGGCAAAAACCACCAAAACCACCTGCAAGGCAATCAGAGGTAGTGCCCGCGACGCGTAGTCTGGTGGAGGCAAATGATCTTGGATGAGAGCCATATCTAATAAGAACGATTAGGAACGGCATCGCAGGAAACAGCCATATAAGTGCAGAAAGATGTGGCGCTCTGGCTAAGAAAGGAGCCTTGAGTCGCTCTGTGACGGGACGCGGCATGATGGTGAAACCACCGCATATCGAGTTTGCCGCGTTTGAGGTGGTTGGCTGTCGAATCAGACAGCACCTGAGTTTCCCCTGTTCTAACCAAGACTAATGCCCGCATGGTGTAGCCGAGGCTGTCCCGTCCCGTATAATGCGATAATTCACGTGGCATGTGACAAGGACACGGCAAGCGGCTTGTTGGTATTCCAGGCACTTTCGTTGAACACACTTTGCGACGCAGAGTTGGCCGGCCGAAGTGGACGCGGGCCAGCCATGTTGGCCGCAAAGTTTGTGTAGGGTGCTTTATAGCCAATCAGAGAATTGGAATAAGTCGTTCAACAAATGACTAGTATCATTTATTGCAAGAGTCTACAGCAATCATCGTTTGCAAATGAATCTTTAACCTTATAGGCTGCAACTATCATGTCACGCACGATTGCTTGTAACTGCCGCTCTTATCTTTGCGCACGGACAGGCACCGTATGCAAATCAACACGGACCAACAACCTCCGTCCCGTCTTACGCCATAACTCTTCGTACCAGGTCTGTGCACGAATTCCAGCAAAAACCGCTTAATTTAATGCAACACATCTAGCACATTAACAAATACTCTGGCTGCTAGGCGCAGGCCATATTGACAAGAGTAACGTTACCGCCCGCAGCCTGCCCCACCCCTCATTTAGGTATTTCGGGAAGGAATTTCCCCGCAATGTAGATCAAGTGTGTGGAGGTTTGACAGGGGAGGAGTACAGAAGCAGGTCAGTGCGTACCAAATCACATTGCATCATTCATCCAAAGCTACGAGCCACGAGCCTACCATCCCTTTCTGTGTTGTCGGAAAGCGTGGATGATTGCCCTTGTATGCTCGAGTGTGCATGGAAAACGCGGACGCAAAACGTTTACAGGAGTTTTGAAATTGCAATTCGGAAGGGACGGGTTTGACCAATTGTATGGTGTCCTGTCCAAAAGGAATATAGATACAGGACAGCTTTCCCATGCTTCTATTTCGCATCCACTTTACTTGCCTTTCCGCAGAGCAATATTCATTTGGCCACAGGCATCACGATACTCTACTCATGTCGCTATGGATGCCTTCTCAGACATCAAACCGGTGCCACCGGATGTGATCCTCAGCTGGCCAAAACCGAACTACACAGATCCTGATCGGCGTGGCCCTGCATTATTGATTGTCAACTGCTTCTTGTTACCGCTTGCGATGGTAGTAGTTGGGATGAGATTGTACACTCGATTGATAATTGTGCACTCCGCTGGATTGGATGATGTGTTCATAGTATTTGCTTCAGTAAATTCTCCATTGTCACGCTACATTGAATCAATAGCTTACACCTTTCTTGATTGCAGCTGTTGGTTTGACTATAGCAGTATGTCTTGGTAAGTCCTTTGAGTCACTAAGTGATGACCTGCTGACGATCAATCATGAAGCTGCATCTCAATACGGATGGGACCTGCATATTTGGGACGTTCCAGAGGCAGATATCATTCCAGGTCGTATAGTATGCTTCTACCTCCCTAGAGTTAGTAATCCCAGAACTGACCTTGACTACAGGTCACTTGGGTGGCTCAGTTAATCTTCGTAGCAGCCACAAATTTCACAAAACTGTCGATTCTCCTCTTTTATACACGCTTGTCAACTGTTGGTATCCGAACACCATTCGACTACGCTGTGTGGGGCACGATTGTTTTCGTCATCTTGTACATCATCTCATTTTCAATCAGCGTCATCACCGCGTGCAAGTAAGTCGAAGATTCCGTGTACTTTCCTCTTGCAACGACTGCTGACGGAGTTGGCCAATGCTCTAGCCCCGTGAGAGGTTTTTGGGACATCACAATCCCACATCACTGTGATGAGCAACGAAAATTTGAAATGGCCGCTGCCGTCGTCAACATCATAGTAGATCTTGTTGTAATCCTTCTTCCGCTTCCAACAGTATGGAGATTGAAGTTGCCGAGGAGGCAGAGGTGGGCGCTTAGCGGGGTTTTCATGTTAGGGTTTTTGTATGGCCACCATACTTAGTCTATAGGTCCATGATGGCAACAGCTGACGCACTGGACTATTCAGTGTCATCTTAGTATCAACAATACGCGCGTATTGGGTCAATATTATTGTGAACGTGACCTATGATACCACCTGTGAGTTATTTTTCCATCTTATCACCAACTTTCGAAATATCATACTATTACGAGACTTTATAGGGGAGGGTTTCATACTCTGGATCTTGGTAGCCCTTGAAGTCGACGTTGCACTTATCTGTGCCTCGGCACCAACACTCAAACCTACCTTCAGGCGCTACTTTCATAGTCATAATACTCATTCGTCAAGCCATTGCGTAAACCACAGACTCTCCTCGACGCATCTAGGTAGTAATAACCTCACAGTCGAGCTGCTCGCTGTAGAGAGTATAAAGCCTTGGGATATAATACGAAAGCCTCTGCCCGCAATTCCAGCAAATAATAAATACTATAGTCATTGAGAGCGATTATGCAGGAGGTAGAAGGGGATAATGAGAAGACATTAGAGGCTGCGGGGGCTATAAGGTCTCGTCATATTCACAAATTCTCGGCTTTAAAATGCTCACTAGGGGTAAGGAACCTCGGTCAAAGGTTTGGCTCTTTATTTGAGGACGGCGAAAATTTATTTTACTCATTTTTCACAAGTGATAGGAGATGTAGTAGCATCGAGCGACTTCTAAAGATATAATTGGCCAGGCGTGCACGTACAGGTCGATAGCTTATGGCACCCTACAATATCTTCCCTTTTGCCAGGATACTCGTATGTCAAATATCACTAATCCTAGTAATTTCTCGTAAGCTTTACAAGTAAGAAGCTTACTACTATGTCTGTCTGACAGGTTTCAGGGATTAATCTACAAAGGCGAGTTTAAAGAGGGACCTGCAAGCAAACCGACGATGACTCGGTATTAACCAGACTCACGGTGTTGCTTAAAGTGAGGGGAAAGGTGGTGTGGCGCGACTAGTCGAGTCAGTTGTGCGTGGGTGGGCCGTGAGTCCTAGTGCTGGTTCATGCGGAATACGTACTGTCTTCACTAATAGGTCTATCTTCGCCCATCTTCCCCAATTCTCCCACTGTCCCGTCCCTACAAATACAATAGTATGGGGGAAATATGGAGCTAAATGGGCCGCAATGGACCGCAATGGTACATGTAGATGCCGTTCATTTCGGTCCGAACAATTGAAATGGCCTAGCCTCCGTGTCCCTATTATCCAGCCTTGACCATTCGTCAAACATGTCCGCGATTAGCTTGGTCGACATCAATTTTATATGACCAGCGTGTGTCCCCTGTCTCTGTATCCAGAATTGACAACATGCATGCACGATGCGTGTTCGGGGAATAATCGCGACTGTTGCCCTTCTCTTCGGTGCTGCTATCGCAGATGTCAATCTATCATAGGCGCTTGCGCAGATTCCTACGTGCACTGTAAGTTCCCGCCTCCGCTTGTGCCTCGGCATCTTTTATTTACGCCTCCGTAGCAAGAATGCGGTGTCAACTTGCTGGTACCCGCGCAGTGTTAATTGGCCGACCTGTCAAACTGTCTTTGCACGAATTGCACCTTGCAGTTAGAATTTGCGCTCTGCGTCCTAGAGTCGTGCGACCTCGCCGACTAATTCGGTATGTTTGCACACATATTTGCCACCCGCTAAGGTTCAAACCTGACCTTGACAGTGTCTTCGACCGTCCTTCAAAATGAGATCTGCAAGGGTGTCCTAATACCATCACGAAGCGCAGAGATTATACGAGATGTTATCATCATCTCAGCCTTTACCTACGTGATCATCGGATTGCGATTTTATTCAAGGGCTCTTGTAACGAGCGAGATGTGGTGGGATGATTGGGCCATTGCCCTTGCAGCTATGAGTTCTCGAGTACATTGTAGTCTTAGTAGTACAGCTGTTAACAATGCTAAACAGCTCCTCATGATTCCCATGACTATCATTCTGATATTTAGTAAGAGCCTCGTTACTAAAGTATCCCCTATGCCGCGATACTAACGTATTTTAGATGCAACACGCAGCTTTGGGAAACACTTCTAGAATGTTCTACCTCAAAACCTAGTTCTACTCTAAAAGGTACGATCTAGAGTGCATTCCTTTCTACTAACAAATACTTACTTAGAATAGCTCTACTATATCTCCCAAATATTATATGTTATCGTACAAAGCCTAGCGAAATTCTCCATCCTACTCCTCTACCTTCGCATCTTTCCCAGCAAGCGATTTCGCCTTATTGTAAAGATAGCGATAGGGTGGATGATTTGCCATACTCTCGCATTTGGGATGGTCGTATCCTTCCAGTGCGTACCTGTCGAATTAGTCTGGGATCTTACAGTGCGTAGAAGGTGCACCAATTCTCAGGCGTTCGTCTACGCGGCTGCTGGGTTTAGCATTTTTGAGGACTTTATCATCATGATGCTCCCTGTTTGGGAGCTAAAAGACTTGAACTTGAACTTGAGGAAGAAAATTGCGTTGATCTTTCTGTTTGCTCTTAGATCTTTGTAAGTGCAATCATCTGGCTGGCTTTGTTATTGCGTTCTTACTAATGTTGGTATTATAGCGCTTGTATCACAAGTATGATCCGACTTAAATATATCATCGCGTACGGGACATCTGTCGATGTAACATGTAATTCAAATTCGTTCATAAAGCGACTTGGCCTAGAATGCTAACCCGTTCAATAGACCGCAATGTCGACATTGTTTTATGGAGCGTGCTCGAAGATTATGTGGCAATCATCTGTGCCGGCCTCATGTGTTTCCGGCCACTAGTTATTAGATTTCTGCCCTCAATGTTGCCAACCACCAGCTTGAGCGAAAGCAAAAACCCTGGGAGTCAAGCCTAGGCCCAAGCGAGAGGGAATTCAAAGTTGGCAAGCAAGTTGGGAGCCGGTGTCAAGGGGTATGAACTGCATAGCCAGAACGATGAGGCGAAGGATAGGCAAGGAAAGGCTATTCGGGTGCAGAAGACATGGTTCACGCAAACCAGCAGTGCTGAGGAATTGCCGGAACGAAGTTATTTAATAGATGGTCATGGGAGAAGCGAGGAGTTGTGGCAAGACCGTCGGACTTGAGGGCATGGGCATTCATATTGCTTCATGTTAATTTCGAGGACGTTCTACCAATTGTGTGGAGAGATCGTGCAATACGGCAAGAGCCGGCGGCGTAGGTAGACCTCGTCCAGAACGAGAGCCAGTTCCCAAAGAGACGCAGGACGACAGCCTGCATTTTAAAGACGACGCTTGTCACGCCAAATCAATTCAGTACAGCGAATAGTGCATCACACAACTCAGATAGACAGCAATCACCATGGCGGCTTGTCAGGCGCAGACCGGACGGCTTCTACTCGGAACAATGGCCTTGCTGCGACCAAAGCTCTTCGCCATGCTTGCTGAGTCTTCTGAGTTCAGTTTCCTGTCCAAGGCGGGTAAATCCTGCTCTTCTTCCTCTTTGACGTGGTCTGAAAGGTTGCTCATGATGGCTTTGATGGTAGGTAGAAACTCTGGGGACCCGACCTTGAGATTTGGAACTTCTTGAGCTCTTCATTAACCTGTCACGTGTTAATATCAGCAAATTAAAGGTGATTCCTTTAGAGATAAGGTGAGGGCATACGGTTTGATGGTCAGCGCGGTCTTTATCTGCTTTCGTTGTTGACCTAATTGCTTTTCAAAACCAGGATATACAACCAGTTCTTCACTAATGGAGTGGCGGGCAAGCTCCTATATAAACTGATTCTGCCAGCGAGTGGCCTCGTCGCTGTCCTTAGCGTTGATAATATGTTATGATATTGCTCAAGCTCTCGGTGATCCTTCTTCATAGCATCGCTAATTCTAGACATCTTAACAGTGGATGCAGATAGTAAGCGAATATTTTGTGGTTGGATTGGACGGACAATAGTGTTCGCTGAAAGGGCCGGGGCTAATCTGAGTTTCATCCTGGCTTTGTAGAATTGGAGACATCTTCAATGTGTGTATGTTGCTATCAAGGGGAATGAAAGTAACTTGAATCAGGTTATGTGCCGCGACATGAGAGGCACTCATCAAGCCCTTCGAAGATGGTAGGCAGGCTGATTCAGGCGTCAAGGGTTTGTGCTATGCGCAGCTTCTCGCGGGGGCGCTTCAGGGAATGAGGGAAATGAATAGTTGAGCTCGGCGCGACGACAGCCTTCTCCACAGTAGGCTTTGCCATCTGTCTGCCTGTCACAACCGAGGCAGACGTCTTGTGAAAAATTCGTTTCTCCCATTATGAGCTGTTTTGAGTGATTTCGACAAAGGGTGAGAAAAGGAATTGTTTGGTCCAAACGACCGTTGCGGAATGTTTTTATAAAGTAGAAGTTGTTGTTACGTGGTCAAGTACAGTTTCGTTAGGAAGCCTACGTACTGGCATGGCTTCAGTAGTAAACGAGGAGATGCTAGTATGGACTGTGCCCTGCGACTTCAAGTGATATTGCCGTGATGGGATGGTGGCAAAATGATATTGCCACGCCAAGGATGACATAATCCCATCATCATCAATTGCAAGGCTTCATTTCAAACGGTACACATAGTACTGTAGCCGCTACCGTACTGTATCCTTTAGAATACATATGGGCCAATTCAAAGAAGCGGCGACCCATGTATAATCATATTACGTCATTTAATAGGAACATGCAAAGATGGCGTTTCCAGCAGTGCAACGAGGCTTCTGCACGGTAAGTACGTAGAAGCTGAGGCCAGACGATTAAGCTCAAGGAGACGGTGCTTGGGAAGGATCACTTAGACACGCTCACCAGCATGAACAACCTCGCAATCGCGCTTAAGGAGCAGGGAAAGTACGCCGAGGCCGCAGCGATGCACCTGAAGACGATGCAGCTTAGGGAGATGATGCTCGGGAAGGATCACCCAGACACGCTCGGCGGCATGAACAACCTCACAGTAGCGCTTGAGAAGCAGGAAAAGTACGCGGAGGCCGAGGCGATGCACCAGCAGACGCTGAAGCTCAGGGAGACAGTGCTAGGGAAGGATCACCCAGACACGCTCACCAGTATGAACAACCTCGCAATATTGCTTCGCCTGCAGGGAAAGTACGCGGAGGCTGAAGCGATGCACCGGCAGACGCTGCAGCTCAGGGAGACAGTGCTCGGAAAGGATCACCCAGACACGCTCGACAGCATGAACAACCTCGCAGTAACGCTTGAGAAGCAGGGAAAGTACACAGAGGCCGAAGCGATGCACCTGCAGACGATGCATCTCATAGAGGCGGCGCTCGGGAAGGATCACCCAGATACTCTCACCAGCATGAACAACCTCGCAGTAACGCTTGAGAAGCAGGGAAAGTACGCGGATGCCGAGGCGATGCATCTGTAGACGCTGAAGCTCAGGGAGACGGTGCTCGGGAAGGATCACTCAGACACGCTCGGCAGCATGAACAACCTCGCAGTAGCGCTTGAGGAGCAGGGGAAGTACGCGGAGGCCGAGGCGATGCACCAACGGGCTTTATAGTATAACAAACCTGCAAATCCTATCCTCCAATATATCCATCTTGTTAAACTTATTATGCTGCCCATGACATGGCCAACAAAAACCGATTCCACCCAGTAATCGAAAGCTCCCGTGTCAACTCCGAATGGAAAGCCGACCCCGGCCTCTCAAACCTCATACATGAGTCGGATGGCTGCGTAAGCCCTTCAACCCGATGTTACGGCGTAAACAGGCTAATTGATACATCAGAGCCCAGGTGTCAACCGCTCTAACAAGGATGAGCCGTTGCCCGAGTCACACCTTGCTCAGGAGGTGGTTGATAACATCTTTGATTATTCTACGAATGGTAATGCCTATCTTCTTCTACCCACTCATGTGACAGGTAATCAACGTTTCTCGTGGGAACATGTTCCAAGGAGACGTCTTCCCATCCTCGTGAGACTACTGTTCAGGTAAGAAGTGAGATGGTACCGCAAGTTGCCGGACCGACACATTGTAAATCGGCGAGGAGCTGGCGTATCGCCATAAGTTCTGATGGATTGATAATTTGCCCTTTGATGAATTTTGTTGCATTGTACGAATGGACGGCACTACTCACGATGGTCAAGGTCTCTATTTTCATGTGGGGCAAATAAGACTTTATGGAAAACAGCAGATAGCTGTCCTTGTCTTGAATTGTCCATGCTAAATTACCCGTTGGGACCGTTTAACGCTGATCAATCGTAAACTTCGGAAAGCATGGTGCGGATTGGGTCGATTGATTCTGGTCAATCGAGAAATGGTGAATGGTCTCATGGTGATAAGAATGAGGCCACGCTAACGGCAAGTCGCACAAGCAATTCGCCCTCTACATCACGCTTTCATTTGTAGCTCAGGCCGAAACACCTCTTGCGTCACGAACCGATTACATCAACACTCCCAATATCCCGTCAATGTAGTACTATGTCCGCCTGCTGATGCTGTGTGTGTTGGACGTTCAGCACCTTAGACGTCTCATTGTATGCTATGCTATGTACTATGCCACTAGTGGCCCTATTCCCACTGCACTCAATCCGAAACCTACAATAGATCGTGTTGCTGGGTGATTTTTAGTATTTTCTTACTGTTTCACCGTCTCATGATCCAACGACTACATAGCAAAAAATATGGGTTCTAGCTAACGCGATGCCGGAGACATATATCGTAAGTCGCTTTGCCTCATAGTATGATGTGTCCAGAAAGACTTACTGTAACAAGATAACGTTTACGGATGAAGCTACAGTCACAGGCAAGCAGCTGTATGCCTACGCCAACGATTCAGTTTGCCTATAAACAGGGCGCTAATAAGTAATGCGTACAAGGATAAAAAAGGAGGTAACCAGCGTTGGAGGCATCATAAATCATGAGCACTCGTTGATTTCTTCCATTTCGTAAGCATCCACCCAGTCACGTAAACATGAAGGTTTATACAAAAGAAAGATGGCCCAATTCACGGGCAATGCGCTTATTTTATCCGCAGGATTGAGCTACCTGATGGTCCAACTTATGCATTCGCAAATAACCCGTACATTAAATCTTGGGAGAAAACGCAAGGGCTTTGTAGTAGCAGGTAGAGATCTTGTAATATATAAAAATGTACCAGTGATTGATCATATTCCACGAGATTTGTTATCGTTCTACAGCGTACGTGGGTCGTCATCCGAGAAATCTCTCTTCTCATCAATCTCCTCGTCTCGATCTGTCACTTACTTTATCCCATTGGTTCTGCCGCTAACAAGAACCGCAATTTGAAGTAGAATGCACTGGGCCGGCGCTCTAAACAGTTACTAACTGCGGCCTAATTCCCCCTATGCATAGATAATATCCTTCTCCGACACTTACCCCAGCTTCCCTTCTGGATCATACTTATTGCTAGGTCGGAATCGAAGAGTTTTAATGAACAGGGTTGCGCAAGAACTCGCCATTGTCAATATTGAGGACCTCGCCGGTGACAGACCGATTTTTTGCAAGGAATAGCACGCCCTGCGCTATTTCGCTCTCAGTCCATTTCTTTTCCCCAGCCGGGTCCAACAGAGTTTGTTCCTTCGACGGCCTACCCTTATGGGCGGTACCCTCTTCCTTGTCATTGGACGGGAAGTAGCCAGGCGCAATACAGTTGACACGCACATTGAAGTCCTTGAACTCGTACGCCATCATCTTGGACAGGTGGACGGTGGCGGCCTTGGAAGCGCTGTTGGAGAAGTAGCCACTTAGGTGGGATTTGAGGCCTGACATGGAGGCAACGACGATAACGGAGGCTTTCGCGTGCCCGTCGCTACTGCACTTCTGGAGCAGCGGCAGGAAGGCGACCGTCTAACGGCATCAGTTTAATAAGCGACAGGACGATGGGAATTAAGACATACTGTGAAGTACATGGCGGACACGTTGGTGTTAAATGTCGAAATCCATTTCATCTGGTCTTCGGCGAACAGCATCTGCTGCAGCTCCTTGGCGTCCATTTTGGGCGCTGTGCTGCGCTCGCCTTCAGACCCCGCCGCAGTGACTAGCAGGTCGACGCCGTAGCGCTCACGTTTCTCGATCTGTCCCACGAGGTGCATTAGATCCTCCTTGTTGGTTACGTCGCATACAATGCTGGGCTACGTCAGTGTTCTGTTGGACCAGGGACACGAATGGAGGACGGACGGTATAATTGACCCGCCTTAGGAGGCCCGGTGGCTCTCAGCTGTCTGTACGAGCGCCTCGCGGTTGCTGCTTACGATGTAGACTCGTGCGCCGTTGGCGATGAGTGCTTGGGTTGCCCTGCCTGATTTTAGAAGCAGTACGGAGCGAGGGGTTACTGCTGGTTGTACATGAGTCCTATGCCAGTTCTACCGCCGGTGACTACACAGACATATTGTTTGAACGAGAAGAGCCTGTCCCCCCTAACACTTTCTGGATATGACATCTCAAGCTACTAGGTGACTGCCTGTATTAGAAGTGAGGATTTTGACGGCTGGTGTCCGAAGAGGCAAGATTGATAGATTATTGCTCCGTCTATTATTGCTCAGTCTACAGTAGAAATTCCTGACAATTCCAAACAAGAATTACGTCATTAGATGCTATACTAACTGAGGGGCCGAACCTGTGGCAGTTAGCTATCGAAGTCATGATTAATTAGAAAAGTCGACTTAATTGGTCGTAAATTTAGTTGAAACGAACGAAGGCCACGGTCAGACCTCATGGTGAACCACAATTGAATACAGTTCGGAACCACTACCTTTTGAGAGAAGAAAGGCTATGCCACCACTTTATCTCCGAAGGGTCAACTTTCTCTTGCGGATATTGAAATGTGTAATGCCATTTCCGTATTACACAAAATAACTGCATAAATAACTCCAATAACCAAGCACCCCTTTCAGACCATAGTGGAGGGCTAACTTTACTATCTTCGGAATTGGTTTCTCGCAGGCAAATCTTCTTGCTTCGCGTTCTAGTCCGAGCAACCAGGGGCTGTTTTGAGTTCTCCGGCAAGCTGATTGGGATATCCCTTTGACGCTGTAGCTGGCAACTGCTGTCACAAATTCCAAAGGAAAGCAGTAACTTACTACAAAATCTCTTATATACTAGAGATGACATTCAAATCTGCGTCAATATTCTTCGAACTGATTTTCGAAGGTATCTCATACGGAAGTGTTCGAGCGAAGTACTAGCTAAGCCCCAGAAGTTCCTAAAGTTTACTATTTACATGACGTGCCTGGGACTCGCGTTACGTATAGAGATACCGACTTCAGAGCCCCTGTAAATATTGTTGAATACTATAGTGGAAAGCTCTCTACGCTGAAGCCCTATCGTCTCACTTTAAACGCCAATCGGGTGGCTGGCCCCCCAGTATCAGGTTGCCTTGTGCACTGAGAGATGCACCATCGCAGCTAATCCCAATGCTGTTATAAGTTTCTCTCGTATAGACAATCTCATCTTCCGCGACTCCGAGCTCGTCCCTTGGAATCCATAGGACTAGAGGATCAGAAGTAAGAGTTTCGTCTTGACAAGGATCTTGAAATATCTTTGTTGCAACGCGCATATCTTTGCCTTTACTTCCGGTTTGAGCCGTTAGCTGCTTGAAAATGGGTCGCGAGGATAGCCAATGTAATCCACTTCTATGATCTAACGAAAAATGAAACAGTGCAGTAAAGGCCATAGTAACAATCATAATTATCGCTTGTGTAGTGCATGTGGCATTGCCGTTAGCATCGCGGAGGAGAAAGAATAGGCCAGCAAGGCATAATTCCATAAAGTATATGCCTGTCATTAGCTAACGAATTGCTGTTAGGTAAAACAGGCCGGTAGCACTAAGATCCAAATCAGAGAGCTTTAGAGGGTAGAACCGGTATAGAACCCAAAGCGCCCTAAAGTAGATCATGCTAAAGACTAAAATAAGAGGAGCGATGACTAAATAGATAAGTCCTATGCAGTTAGTATTATCTCAACAGTAGCTAATACAGAAAATATACCTATACACGCTATATTTGTGAAGACTAGGACAAAGGTACCCCATTTTTAAAGTCCTAGGCTCTGTCTTCTCATCTACTTTTACCTTAGAGATTTGTCAAACAAAGGAGAGAGAACAAACATGCTTATAAGTCTAGTAATCTACATAAGAGTGAAGGCGAAGGTCATAAAAGTGTGTATCATAATATACGAGAAGAAATAATTAGACGCCTTAGGCAAATTCTAGGCAAGCAGCGTCAGTATTGCTTCAACTATATCTAGCAACTGTCCAATGATGGTGGTGATACCAGCCGACAACGAGACGGCAAGGAATACCTACACAAAAAGGAAAGAGAAGTAGTAGATCTAAACGTAGTTCTCTACCCTCTAACAAGAATGTAGTCCTTGCATATTTGCAAGAAGACGTAGTACGCTTAGAACCATAGCAGTGATGAGAGATAGTATTGCAAGGGGTAAGACTCCTTAAATAGTCGCTAGGGCCTAACTTAGGAGCGATTCTAGCCGTCTTAGCGAAGGGACAACATAAGTTAGGTATCCAATCTAAGAAAGTGAGCCTGCGATTGCTACTAGAAGTGCGAAGCCAAGCGTAAGCGAAGCAGCAAGGGAGTACACGAAAGCTGTCTAAATAATCTGTTACCACCAGCTAATCGAGACATTTGACCATATAATATCTGCAGCAGTTGTCCCTTGTTTAAACGTCTAGGACGGAGGGGCTTGCGCTTTAATCGCAAGAGCTATAGATAGCGTTGAGAGATCTTTGTTGAAACGAACAAAGGCCGAATTCACCTTAGGGAACTCATCGAAATGCTGTTGGCTCCGCTGTATCTCAGTGTTATACCGAGCAACTTCTATACAGAAGTAATAGATTGTATTGACCTTAGCCCTAATAAACGGCAGAGAAGGCAGCCATGAAAAGGCTAGAAGTCGTGTTGATAGACAATCCTTTCAACATAGATATTTCATCCATAGCTCTAAGGAATGGGGGTAACTTTCGTCCTTTCCATATAGCGTCTAATGATTTTTTAGACAATTTGCTTTTTATATAAGACGCGTCTCAGCAACCTCTAGATTGCTTATAAACGCATCTCGTTGTAGTAGCTTGCAATGTAAGCTACTATAGTCTCGATTTATCAGTATACTATTAATGCCACTAGAAATGCTATGGAAGTGCCGCTAAATTTCATCAACAGAGAGCTGCTGCCCCTTTGATCTCAAAACGATGAGGAGAGATGATTCTTTAATGTTCTTTAATGCTTAAAAGATGCTTCGAAGTCTAGAATAATCCTAGAGCTCCTGTTGAAGGGTATAGCAGACCAAAACAACTACTAATATTACAAGTAGAAGATGCGCCCAGTACTTGTCTGTGTGCGAGAGTCTTAACGTTTAAAATACTTAGCAGATCTAACCCCTTTACACCTCTAGACGCGTTCTTGCCATAAGCGACATTTAATAGAACGAGGATAGGCATTATAATCAAGCACAATATAATGAAAATCCTCATAATGGTATGCAAATAGCGGTTAAAGAGGTAGTTTTTAAACCTAGATGCGTGTTTTATATAGGGGTCTAGTACTAGCGAAAGAAGCATTTGTAGGGACATCAGACGTAGTTTCCATTTCGAATTAAAGACTCTATAGGCTCGCCTGTAGCTTTATTAATTAGCATTTGGTTCCTTACTAAATAGGACCACTACGTACTAGTAGTCTGGGAATTTAAGTTAAAGTAGTATGTAAGCGGTTATACCAAACCTAAAGATTGCTCTAGAGGTTGTGAGAGATGCCAAAAAGGTGCGTAGCGATTTGCCATGATTCTTATGTGCCTTGCCTACAGCATTGTCAAGCATATCATTAACGCTCATAACTTGTATATTTAAGTAAAGATGAAGATGAAGGAATAGAACTAGAGATTGTCCCTATATATAACTAATACTTTCGACATACGCGGCTAGCGTCAACATCTTGATGCTGATGGCCCTCCACTAATAATGCGATAATCTAATGATACTAATGAACCACCACCTAATAATGGCCGCCTTGAGCTGGAGTCATGCCATACACACAATTCTCTAGAAGAACCGCCGGATGCACATTCATTTCTAGATGATAGTAAAGTACCCAGCTCGCCCCACCACGCAACCTAATGACTAATTTACTTCCTATAACCCTCTCTAGGGTGATGCTTTAGATTTGGACACAACTCCTGTTAGAACTCGGCTAGGCACGTAGCGCAATATAAACTGCGAGATCATAATGCTGGTAGAGACAAGGAATCAATTCAAGAGCATTTATATATTATGCTATCTCTGCTGCTACATTCAAGTCCCTCCGTGCTTCCCAGAGAACCTCTTTCATCCGAGAATATAGGCCTCTATCTTCCTTCTCCATCTCCCGCCGTTTAGAGATACCAGCTTTCGTAATCGAT
This sequence comes from Pseudogymnoascus verrucosus, assembly GCF_001662655.1. Taxonomy (NCBI): domain Eukaryota; kingdom Fungi; phylum Ascomycota; class Leotiomycetes; order Thelebolales; family Thelebolaceae; genus Pseudogymnoascus; species Pseudogymnoascus verrucosus. Next base: position 168,142 of record NW_017263703.1, read on the forward strand.
TTAGGAATTTAGTTAAAAAAGTGCCTCTTCCACAGACACTTCTTCCAGAGGCTGCTCTCGCACAGGCTGAGCCACTTCCTCTTCCCTAAGCAGACTTTCGCAATCGTTATGACGCTTTGATTCGGTGCGTAACATGGTTCCTAGTATGGGATACGGATATGGGCACATACCCATACTTAGACTTCTAGCATCGTGTATATCTCTGTAGTCGTGGAAGCGACATAGCCCACCATAGCCGATCATGGACTGCGCTTAGGCAGTCTGTACTTCTCGGAAATAATCCCAGCCAAGTTCAGCATGCTTTTCAAAGACTTTTTTCCATTTTAAGGGGTCAGTGTGTCGTCTGATCAAACTCAGGCTCACAGAGCATAGATCGCGGATAATTGAGCGAGATGGTACATTATTATAAACCGTAGAGACGTCGCGTGGCTTAAGCTCCCACCTGCCATTGAAAAATCCAGCGCGGAGAATATCTGAAGTTTGGTTCTTTAAATGACATATTATATATAGCTCGGCGAATATAGCTAGATCAAGAACAGATTCGAGAGATTCAACATTTACGCTCGGCTCGAGGACATGTATCCAAATGAAAAAGTCTTCAAAAGTCGATATTTTCACCTCTAGCAGTTTGATGATCCACGTCTGAGATTCCTTGAATTCAGATTGACACATCCTTCCTAATGGCGGGGAATACTGCATTAACAGAGCTTCTGGAATAGAAAAGCTCTTTTCGGTAGGTCCTACGAGGATTGTAATGCGATCACTCTGCATTGCCCTATTTAATAATTTAGAAGCATTCATATGTAAGCTATAGAATACTGACGTAATGTACGATGATATACTTTTTCCCATAGTGGCGGTAGATATAAAAATAGGGATAGAGACAAGAAAAGCAATACAGCGTGGTGTAGTAGTATTTATAGAAGTCCTAGGCCTCCAGCCATGCGCAATAAACAATATTTTCTTGAGTTGACGATTGGTGGCCTCAAAATAATGACCCCAATGATACCAATGATCCCCCTCAATATTGAGATCCGAATGATACTGATGATCCCCCTTAATAATGAGATCCACATCGACGCCTTTCATTTTAGCCTCAGGCACCAATCTCCGAAAATCGAAACTGCAGCATTGTAAAGATGAAGGCATGGAATCTGAAGATTGGCCCTAACATATAACCAATACTTCGACTTTCGCGGCTAGCGTTGATTCTGATGACCCTCCACCGAATAATCCAATCATCCGATGATACATGAACACCACCCAATAATGGATGTTTCTAAGGTGGTGAAAGCATCGTTGCGGATTGTGTGGGATGACAAGCCACCTAGGCAGGTCAAGTGTATGGCTGACTTTTCGGACCAGTCTTAGGTACCGTGGAATCAGGAGTTTGAATCTAAGAGTTAAATGTAATATGTAATGTAGGACTAGACTATATACTGACTCTCATCTCCATGACTTAACAGACGCATAGAGAAGAAGATGACAAAGTGCCTAACAGTCCTGATTTACTTACTAATACTCAGTCAGCGGTAACTTGCCAAATTTGACTAATCCCCACTTCGCCGATAAATCGCAAAGATACGACCTGCGTTTCCCTTCGCGTTCTTGTCCGACGTAATGTTGGATCATCCATAGCAATAAGTCGTTGCAAGTTCTAGTCTTCATCCTCCATAATGCCTTTGCAATATGATATCCCTTCGCGAAGACCTCCCCCCACCTCTGTTTCCACATGGACTGCTCCCATTCCGAGTCAAAATGGCTGATCATGTTCTTTAGCTCACCCCCTAAGTCAGCAAGTTCTTCGTATGAGACTAGCCCTTAGTGATGCGCGGCCGAGTCCCACATTGCTTAGAGCATGACTACTACCTCATTGTGGCTCATCGTCAGTTGTACACGTTACAAATGTATCGCAATGCTAAAGGCCTCTAACCACAAGCCTATTTTGATCGCTATATCCCACATAGTCTTGAGCATTTGCACTACACCATCACAGTCGTTCTCAACTATGTTCCATGCCACAGCGAAGGCACCTTCCCATCAGCCTTTGCTATATTCCTCATGCCATGCCTTTTTTAACATGGGAATTGTCTGTTTGCCTTGTAGTGGTACTATTTCCTTCGTTGCTGTGGTAGCACTGTCCTAGTCGTATTTCTAGGCGGCCTCATCCCAGAGGGTTTGTAGTATGTGTACTACTTCGCTGTTATGGTTTCTGATTTTGAGTTATTTAGCAAGGTGTTTAGCTAGATTGAGGGCAACCTGCCACTAGTTGTGGAAGGCTTACAGAGCAATATAATCCCACATGTTTTAAAGCGTGCTCATAAATTCCTCGTTAACATTTGAGTTATCTCTAACGGTCCCAAGTACACTTACTACTCTGTTAACCTCGCCCCACTAACCCTCTAAAATAGCGTAGCTGCAAATGATTTCCAGAATATGTACCACCGGTCGAGTATTTGCATTCGGCCTTATGAGTTTAGATGCCTAGCATAAAGCGTCTTGCCATTCATGCTCCCGTACGGCAAGATCTAGCGTCGCTTTAACCACTTCGGCTAGTTCGTCACTGTTTCTTCTTAGATAGATCTGTAATTGCTTAGACACAAAGTAGACATCTTTCCACTAGCATGTAAAGACACTCTAGCCAACTATGTCTCGCCATCCGACAGCTACTCGGTCTCGAACCAATTGTTGCATCATGATTCCAAATTCGTCTTGTAGGAAATCTGCTGCAGTAAATGTAGCTGCCTAAGCGTCCTATAACCTATCGACAAGAGCCCTTTAACAAAACCTTCGGAGTGGCTCCACTACATCGTAATGCTTGTTATGTAACTCTTAATCAAGTTTAACTAAGAAATCAAAGGCGTCTTTCCACCTCCTTGCAGTGCATAGGCCCTTCTAATAACTTTCAATAAGTTTTAAAGTAGATATTAGATGCTCGTTTATGCGACTAGTAATAGTGTTGCAAATGGTGTCGATATCCAATGTATGCTGACCCTGTCTACCTTCCCTAGTATAAGCGTAAAGGACTAAAGGCCACCTTTTGCTCTTAAATAACGTTTGAAATTGTTTAGAGAGCAAGGATACATACGAGAGCGTTCGTTGGTCTGAAATATTGAACATGATCTAGAAAAGCAATTCAGTAGGCAGATTAGACAATTGAGTAGAACAAGATGAGGAGGATTCTTTCATGTTAACAGAAGTCGGCTGCTTGTGTCAGGTTACTTCGTGATCTTCAATTTCAATAGGGTTCTCTATTCATTTTAGCAAGACTTCCGAAGTGAATACTAGGCATTCTTACCTTAACAGCCATTAGCCGGATTAGGGTGAGGGTAATTGTCACCTTAACCATATATTTTGAAGTTGAATGATGCCATAGTCTGACTGCTTTGAGGCATAAGACAAGGTTTTGGTACCAATGGCTTAATGTTGGTATCCCGTGAGCTGGAAGTAGCAGGCAATTAGGGTCGGTATGTGGATTCGTATATTTGGTGAAATTAGCCGATTTCTCCCATTTCTAAAAACGCGAGGAGGGGGGCCTACATATATAGGGAAGAGAGGTCTACCCACCAGAGTGCCTGGCGCCCCTCCTTATGCTTTCTCCACTCTTGCGATCCGCCATTCAGGTAGCAAGATCACATTTACTAACCATCCGAGCCCAAACCGTTACATGGTGCTCCTTAAGCGAAATTAACCCTTCATTATTTTGGAAATGATAGCTCTTACGATGTTTGCCAATAGAGGGGATTAAAGATCATAATGGATTAGCTCGATAGAAGATAAGTTCACCGAAACCTTAATATAGCTAATTAAAAATGCCTGCCAAAGGTGATCTGAGATTAGGAACCCATAATAATGTTTGAGAATAACTAGTGTATGTAAGTCTAATTTATTTGCACGGTCCGTTAATAACTCCTACATATGTCCCAATCCCATGTACAAGTTCAACCTCGAATAATTTTCACGATTATGCATCTATAACAATATGGAAGATTACGTTCCATCGGACATGAGAATACAAAATAAACCAGTCAAGCTCATTGTTCGCATATACTAGATCTTCTCTAATGAAACTCTTTATCGAATTTTACCTTGGACATATCAAGACGAGACAAGATACAAAGAGGCGTTAGGATCTTTGCGCTGCTCGAATAGTGGGCGATGAAGACGTGCTAGTCAGCATTAGCAGGAATTAGAAGCATAGATTGCAAAACTAACATCGGAGAGTTCATAAGGAGCGGCCCAAGGAATTGCCTCTACAAAACTGATTGCCTCAGCCGACCACTTCCCTAATTAAGAGTTCAAAGTCTCAACCGTCTCACGCATCAATTGTAACACGAGAACCCTCAAAGAATCCATGTCTGCCGAGCTGTGGTCTTTAGGAGAAGTCACATGATCTGCAAGTATTCAGTCAATGAAATTGCATCGGTTTAAGAAGCTTACTAAGCTTGACCTCGCCGTTTATAGACAACTGAATATTTCGTGTAGATATACGGACGTGACTAAGTTTCCTTAACTAGATAAAACTTATGCCGGCCAAAACCTACTACGTTAGTAGGATAGGAGGAAGACAGTGCTCGACTTACTTGGCTGATAATATATGCTATCTCAGTCTCCGAGAAACAAATGGATTTTTGCAGTAGGTCTTCGAGGGAAAGCCCTACATACTCAACAATAGCAGAGTATTCCCCTTTAAACAAGTATGTCTCGTAGATATTAACAAAGTTTTTATGCCGTATTAAGATGTATGGAGATTCGTTTAGAGGTGCAATGTTAAAGTCTCTAATCTCTCGCACTGCCGTTCTATCATTGCAGAGGACTAGCCTCATCCCTAAGCTAAGCTTTAAAAACGGCTCGTATAAGTCCTACGGATTGCAAGCAAATGATGGAATCTCTGTCAGTCCTGCGGACCAGAATTCTTTCTCGCAGGAGGGAGCATGTCCTAGAGACAATAGGCGAGTAGGACGAGCAATAGGACACTCTTCAAGACAATCTGCAATGGGCAATCTAGTCATCCCTACTGTCTTTGTGCTTTCTCCCATAGTGGCAGTAAATAAAGAATTAGAGATAAAGACAAGAAAAGCAATACAGCGTGGCGTAGTAGTATTTATAGAAGTCCTAGGCCTCCAGCCATGCGCAATAAACAATATTTTCTTGAGTTAACGATTGGTGGCCTCAAAACAATGACCCCAATGATACCAATGATGCCCCTCAATATTGAGATCCGAATGATACTAATAATCCCCCTCGATAATGAGATCCACATCGAATGAGATCCACGCCCTTCATTTTAGCCTCAGGCACCAATCTCCGAAACTGCAGCATTGTCAAGCATATCATTAATGCTCATAATTTGTATATTCAAATAAAGATGAAGGCATGGAATCTAAAGATTGGCCCTAACATATAACCAGTGATTTCGACTTTCGCGGCTCGCGTCAATTAGATGGCCTCAAGATCTTGATGCTAATGATCCGATGATCCGATGATCCGATGATACCAATGGACACCACCCAATAATAGCTGTCTTGAGCTGGAGTTGATTATGAATTTACCCTCAACGATATTTAAGTACAAGCACGGAATTACTCTGTACAGCCTAGAAAAAGTTACTTTCTAGGGACCTAAATTCTATAAGAATCGTCGCAGCAGCTGGCGGAACAATATCTATCTATTTACCTTTTGAAGTGGCTGCTTAAAAGGTTTAATATGGAGAAACCTATCACTATAAAAATTCTCATGATTCATGGTACTTGCTCTAATCAGAAATATTTGGGTCGGGCATAGACTAACCTTGACTTTCAGGCTATAGGCAATCTGGACCGCTTCTAGACATAAAGACGTCTCGACTCCAACATGCGCTACAGGAAGCATTTACGAATCATACCAGGACATGCGAAGTTCGGTTCTGTTTTCCTACTGCTCCATGCAGAATCCTAGTGCCAAGTATACGTGAACCTAAGGAATCACCAACTAGAGGACAACTTGAGAGTCTAGATATGTAGACGTGGTGTATGGATTATAGTTCAGGGGGAAACAAATTCTTCGACGAAAACAAAACAATTTCTGACTTAGATAACGCCTTAGATTCAATTGTAGAGATAATACGACAATATGGGCCTTTTGATGGAGTCATAGGCTTCAGCTCAGGTGCCTGCATTGCTGCGTTAATCGCCTCGCTCCTCAAAGAGGGAAGAAAGCAGGCGTTTGAAAAATGGGAATCTAAAAATGGAATGCCTTATCCAAATAGCTTTCTGCGAGAAGGCAAGTCTGATGGCAAGCACAACGTACTCTAGTCGCCATTGAAATTTGCAGTATGCTACTCCGGGTTCAGCCTCGAACACCCTAAGTATTCAGCATTCTACCAACTGCAGATTTAAACACCGATACTACATGTCCTAGGTAAATGGGACACAGTTGTTGAGGAACAGCAGTCATTAAGTCTAGCTAGGAAATGTAGAAGAAAGCCAACACTTTTCTATCATCTCGGCGTTCACTTCGTACCACAACAGAGTTGTTATATTTCAAAGGTCACAAGTTTTATATTAGATGCCTATGTAGCTAAGATGAATTGAAAACATAAGTCATTCAAGGAGTTTTACCCATAATGAGTCATCGTTTGAACAAGCGCAGCTGAAGTGTATATGTGGGTGCTAGGAGGTAGGAGTTCTATTCAGCTCTAGTCGAGGATTTATTAAATGCGGGCATAGCCTCAATACCCCTACCCCTAGGCTAGATAGTATAAGTACCAATGAATCCCCACGTTGAGTCCGGCTCACATCCTCTTTTAACTTTCATCAGACACAAGGTTACTTCACGCCATGTCGTTGCCACTACAACTAAAAGATGTGGATTTGTCTAGTTCGAGGACTACTATAGAAAACTCTCTAAGGTCTACACTTGGCTTGAATCAAGACCAAGAGCGATCACCGACATCTGATTTGAATCCACACCTAGAGGAAGAGTCGGTAAATAGTAGCACCATTGACCCTAGCGAAGCGGCAGTAAGTCTTGACAGCAGTGACGCTATAAGGTATCAAAGATTAATAATTACTAGGCTTCTAGAAACTATGTTATAGTAATAATACTACAATGTTGGTATTCTTCAATTTATTGCCTAACAACCACTAATGCATTCAGCATTAATCGCAATGTTTCAAAAAAGAGAGCGCAATTTATGCTTCGGCGAAATCCAAAATGAAACAGCCGAATTAGCTGGACAAACTGCGAGTAGGCTAGAGGCCAGCCTTCGTGAGAGCTTCCACCACAGGAGTCCTACTTTCCTAGCTAACTTCCTCTATAGAATTAACCAGCGAGCTAATAGCATCCGACGTCTAAACGCAAGGCAAGTCATCACCTCTTCACGCCATCCACACTTCAGGAAAGAAAATTCGGCACTCCATGGTAAGAAACTTGGTTTCTTTATGAAATATAAACCAAAAAAAGCTAATACACCATCTAGAAACAATCTAGGATCTTTATTAAAAGCTCATTTACAAAATAGGTATGCAGCAAATGCTAAGTAGCTGTCTAATTGTTCATAGGTCAGATGAATTCGCTCCGTGCAGACTATAACCAACTCTGCATTCACAATACAGGACTTAATGATAAGATTCCTATAATCATCTAGAACGCTTCCATTCTTACTTCCTATAGACAAATTAAGAGCTTCGGAATTTGAAATCAGTAAACTGCGCAAGAAGAATGAAGCTCTAAAGACGATACTCTACAAGGTTCTATCTAATGATGGGAATGGAGGAAAGAAGGGTGGAGATATGGCTAGAAGTGATATCCACGTGAGTGTAGGGGTTAGGGGCAAGTTTAAATAGCCAGGCGTAGGTAGGGATTTAGATGGGCTCTCCGTTTCTTTAATTTTTATATAACGAATCATCAGGTTAGAATAGTAGGAGGCAAATATATTTGTACCGTCTTCCCTTTCGTTACAACGGAGATTTATTAACCGAGGTCGAAAGGCGTATTTTCAGTGGCCTATGTGTTTGAGAAATACTCACTTTTACAACATTATGCACACTAAATCGGAGTAGCGCAAGCTACAAGTAATAATTTCGCTGTTTATGGTTATATTAAATTTTAGCTATTTAGACTCAGCCATTAAATCCCGAATCTCCAGGACCGTCATCTCCTGAGAAACTAACGAGGCATCTTAATAAGGAGGGTTTATCAAAACCCAATCTCTCTCTGCAAGTAGCTTCTCTATAGCACATTCGATAGTGATTGTCTAAGTAAGTCTAAGAGCCGAGATACAGGATTCGATATCACAAAGGTAGGCCCGTTGACTAATGGACATTCCGTTTCTAGAAAGAACAGCGCTAGCTTCTTTAACATCTGCCGTAGGAATAGAGAAAGAGTCTTAGGACTGCTCTAGAAGTTGCTTAACATTTGCATCCGTGAGTCCGTGGAGATGTGCCTGCTAGACGTTATAGAGCTAGTTCTTGTCTCTAAGTGCATTATACTAAGGACCACCGCAATCGAATCCTTGTCTTTCTAGTATAGATAAGGGATCGCTAGTCCGACCCCTCTTTCTCTTCTATGACTTGTCGTCAGAGGTTTGCTTTAAGGGGACAGTGCCGTGGACTATTACTAAGCAGTCTATTTCTCTATTAACAACATGCAACGCTTATTTAGCTCATTCTTTACCTAAGAACATCCATTGTCGCTGTGTTTCACTGAGTGAGAATCGGTAGCTAACATCGTCAAGAAGGTCCTAGAAATAGCGGGATGTTGTTATCGAGGAAAGTTAGAAGTGAGGTAGTCTAAAGAGCAGAAGCGATGTTCTTATAACAACGAGCGGATAATGGCGCAGCTACAAGAGCTCTTCTGAGTCTAGCGGCTTGAAATGACTTCAGCCGTCATTAGATGCTCCCCGTCCCCTTTTATGTTCAGTTGGAAAGGGGTTTGCACTGCCGTTGTACTCGATCTTAGCGCTGTCCAAGTGTTTGAGGTGGAGATACCTTTGAACCGCTCGTATCTCTTTAAAAATGGTAAAGCTAGCTTTCTTGAGATAATAGTTAAGTACTCTTACTAGATGGCAAGGCCAAGATAGCTCCGCATCTCATCGGCCCTGTAGGTACATATGGCCAGGTCGGAGGCACTGCCACAGGACGGCTAGCGCAGATGATGTGACTGGAAACGCAAGTCATGATGCATGGAGGAGCATATAAAAAGGCGGTCTCCCACTAGTAAAGAGCAATATCCCTCCAAATTGCCTCCTCACCATCCATCGTTTAGATCTGTTACTCAATCAACATGGCCCCGTCAACACCGACATTAGAGGGTAGGCAAAGCCAAATCATTGCAGAGGATTGCTCTACAGACAGCACCGATTCCGACTTTGACGGGCTATTTTCGCAAAACACCATGTCGGAAGCCACGGGTGGAAATGCATGCACGGCGCTGTGGCAACTGTGCCCAAACTGGACATAATGCGCGCACGTGTCAGGAGGATGTAGACATGTCTATGCAAGAGGATTCCGAGTAGTTTCAATTGTTATATTTTGTTATGATAGAATTGTTGTGAAGTTTGTTGCGTAGGTGTGTAAAAGTGTCGCTTTCGCTATGCTGTCGCTTTCGCTATGCATGTACGTTAAGCCTTCTCCTTCTTACACTAACGCTAGATGCAGGAGAACAAACGCTGCCAGGTTAGGCAATAAGGAGATTAGGAAGGACAATCTTTCGATGCGCAGCTGCATTGAAATAATTTAAAAACTCAATGTTAGGAAGGACGCTGTAAGCTAGGCAAACTTTGGTACCGACTTGGTGCACTGTCGCTGTGACAGAGAAAGGGATCACAGAAGAAGGAAAAGAGGCTGATAGAGAAAGGGCTTACAGAAGAAGGATAAGAGGCTCACGCTCACGATCACAAAAGTACGGTGGTCCGAGTGATGGTGATGAAGTCTGATTGAGAGGAGGTGGGTGGCTAGTTAGCTATATATCCCTTATAGGAGGTCCGTAGCGCCTGCCACGGGACCTGCTCCCCTAGCATGCCCCCTACCCCTAAGGGTCTGTCCGCAGATCCCTGGAAAGTATACGAAAAAAAAAGCCTGATCGCGGAGCCGAAGAAACGGTGTGCCAAGGGCTCAGAAACAAAGAAAGCGGCGTAGACCGGAGTTGTTGATCTATGTTTCCAATCCAACATATCCGGTCTCCTTTTCCCTCAACCACTGGACTCCGAAGTCCTTCAGCTTGTACTTTTCAATCTTTCCACTGGCAGTCAACGGCATTTGCAGCACCCAAAAAATGTGTTTTGGGACTAGCATTTTACTCAATCTCGCCTGCACCCAACCTCTTACAGAATCCTTCGACAGTGATCCCGCAGCCGCACCGTGTTCTTCATTCCCATCGCCCTTCACAATGATAAATGCAGCAACGACTTCCCCATATATCACATCCGGTAGCCCCACTATACTGGCATTTAAAATCAGAGGGTGCTGAAGGAGAACATTCTCGATCTCAGGTGGGTAAATGTTCTCACCACCACGAATGATGATGTCTTTAATGCGGCCTGTGATTCGAATGTATCCATCGGGCTGAATTAAAGCTTCGTCTCCGGTGCGAAACCAAATCTTCCTCTCCTTTTTTTCGCCAGGACAATTCTCCTCGTTCAAAGCTTCACTTGTTCTACTTTCATCTTTCCAATACCCCGCCATCACGCAGTAACCGGAGATCAGAAGCTCTCCTTTTTCTCCGTATCGTAATGTACGGGTGGGGTCGTCACGGGAGACAATTTTGGCAAAGGTGTGGGGAAGCATTCCGCCCACGGTGTTCAGCTTCTGCTCTAGGGTGTCAGACGAGGTTGTCATACAGACAATAGGGGAGGTCTCAGTCAGGCCATAACAGCTCGCTAAATCCGAAAGGTTGAGCTTCTCGTGGAGAGTGAGTCGCAAGGAAGAAGGGATTGGACTGCCTCCTATGATACCTGTCCGTAAATGGGAGAAATCTTTCTTTGTAATGAATCTGTAAAATCTCTTGGTTAGTGAATGAACATGAGGTGGGTAGAGGTAAAATAACCCTTGGGAAAGCAATTCCAACTCGGCGAGAAACATTGTCGGGACACCATAGAGGGCGGTTGGTCGATCGTTTTCGATTGATCTAAGGACCTCTCTTGCGTCAAATGCTTCTGATGGCAATATGATGCATGCTCCTTTCGAACTGTCAGTACTTGGTATCTCTACTCACAATCGAATATTTTTTTGAGTGAGTGGGTTGGGCGTTTGTAGAACGAGGAACAAATACCATGTGTCATTACAGCCAAAAGGCCAAGGACGAGTCCAAAGCAATGATACAGTGGAGGTGGACAGCACACAATATCCCGTTCAGTTAAGTCCATTCCTCTGCCAACGAGAAACCCATTATTCAAGATACTCTTGTGACTCAAACAAGCAGCTTTAGGAGCCGATGTAGTCCCAGATGTAAACTGTATGGTAGCAATATCGCTGTTCCTCAGATGGCCTTGGTTGGGTAATTGTCTACCATGGTTGTCGGAAATGAGCTGATCATAATCTATAGTAGATTTGAATATGGGCTTTTCAACTTGATTTATAGAGTTCTTTATTAGGAAGACATGCCTGAGAGAGTTGACAGGTAATGGACAAGAATTCAGTTCCCTAGTGCTTCCCAGAAGAGATTCTAGAAGAGGTGCTGTTGATGTTGGTGGTTTGTATGGTAAAGTGATATCTGTGCTCAAGAAAAGACAGCTTGCTGAGATATGGTTTAGGGCTGAAATCACTTGATCGGGGGTGTACGCAGGATTTAGAGGAACAGCAATAGCCCCGATTTTGAAGCATGCATACGAGACCTAGTACCAAAATCAGTCACCAGAAACCATCACACGATATAGGGGAAAAGCTGACCACAGCGTATGGAATGCCGTTTCCAAGGCTTATCACGACTCGATCCCCTGTTTTGATCTTGAGAGTCAACAGTCCTGTTGCTAAAGCTTCACTCTGCTCATCCAACCCCTTGTACGAAAGTTGAGAATTAGGAGTCTTTATTGCAATTCGATCAGGGAAGGCATTGCATATGGCCGAGAATTTTTCACTGAAGGTTTCCTCCAACAATGCTGGCTTTGATAAATCAGTGTTATGCCAGAAAGAGGCACGGTGGCAGTTACGTACTTCTACAGGTCCAGATATTTGAGCCAAGGAGTCACTCCTCCAGAATGTGTCTTCATTTCGTGCTCGGCTTAGGGACATTTTGTCTGACAAACTTGCAACAATACAAGGCTGTTTAGAGCAAATAGTTGTAAGTAGCCGCCTTGGTAATGATCTGAAGCTGACCTTCACTGCCTTGATTAAATTTTGATGAGCTATACAAGTCTATCATTATCGTCGGAGAAGTAGCGAGCCTTGGTGGGCCATCTTGTGCCAAGTTTTGTTTAGCGCCGTATGTCTCTGTAAGCTCGTTACGAGAACTACTCTCCACATGTACTCGTAATTATCCCTAAGTCATCATGAGGCCACCTGCCTCAAGGGGTTAGGGGAAACAAGGATCCGTTGGCGTTAAGTTTAGATGGCTTAGTGTGACAGCAGCGGGGCCTTCCTTCCTTCATTGCTACCTTTTTTGGACTAGGAGAAACACACTAGTTGCATGGCGAAATAAAGGCGAAATTGCAAATTACGAGGTACCAGCCGTGGGAAGAGATAACTGATGGACTTTTAGGATTGCTTTCCCATCGATTCAATAAAGTTACCAGGAGGTCAAGATGTCATCTAAGATTCAACGAAGTTCAGGGCTACTTTTCTCTCTGCTAGCAACTCAATCTCGATCAACTCCGAACCTTGGTTCAAGAAGACAACTTCATGAATTGTAAGGTGCTCTTTCAGGTCAATTTTAAGAATTTCTGTGTCTAAGGAAAATTACAAGACAAAAGATTGACTTTCATAGCTTGGTGATAGTGAGGGATTCCAGGGATATCCAAGATCTGGGTTTGAAGCCCACTTTCGCTGGAAGGGTGCTATCGGAGGAGACCAAAGCCCCAAGGACAGTGTTTGCTTGTCAAGCTGCCAGTGTTGAGGCTGTAAAGAAGGCAATGGAGAAAAATGTATGGTTGAAATTCAATTCAATATTCGATGCTTCCAACGGACTGTTTTTGAATGCTGATTGTGATCTTAGAGCTCATGTGACTTGTCGACCGTGACGATTCTGCCGCTTCAAACAGTTCACACAAGTAACTTACAGGAGTCTAAAGAGACAGCTTGGTCGGTATGAGGAATTAGCTATCGAAATGATTATCTAAAGTTGGCCATTATTTATGAGCCATCATTTTTCTTCATTCTTTCTCTCAAATGATGCAAAACGTCTCGTCAAGTGATTAACATTTAAACCACATATCAAAGCTCCAATCTATTCCTTCTGGGACACGGAGTCAAAACCAGCCCGTAGGCGTTCCGTCAGGTATTCTGCAAAGTTATTTATGATATCCTCCTCAACGCTGCCTTTCTGCCAAGTCAATGTAATCGTCATTGGCCCCCCCGGAATACTTATGCAGTTGCAACAAAAAACTGGACCAGTCACTGATCCACACTGAGAGACCACTACCTTTTCCAAACTCAAAGGTGCGCCTTGCAATTTGTCACTCTCAACCACCTCGACATTGCCGAAATTTGACAATTCATAGGTCAACGCTCGCTTCTTCCCCAATTGACTCAGTGACGGTCCATACCAATCGTCAATGCCGAACATTCCAGCCCAAACGTTGTTTTTGGGACTTCTAGCCAACTCAGCAGCCATGTGTCGTCGATAGTCCGTCGCGATGCCGATGATTAGTTCAAGTTCCTGACTTGAGTTTGTGGGAGTGGTGCGGATTGCGCTGGCCAACTCGTCTGGTGAATCAACCACTAAAGCTGAGGCATGATTGCAAATCTCATCGTCGGCAACTTTTGTTATATGTCGCATGGAATATGGAATGACTGCCCGAAACATGTGCCCAGGAGCAATGGCTCTAGAGAGGTAGGTGACCAGAAGGCCATGTATCAGTCCAGTCAAAGTAATTTTGCATGACTTGCAGAATTGCAGGACTTTGCCCAATTGTGCTAGGGGAAGATTGACTAGGCGGAGACCTGACTCATACTCCTCTATAGATGACAAAAACATATTGGCACCCGACCATATATTTGTGGAGTCGTAATTTATATGAGTGTTGTCGTTTTCGTCCCTGGCCTGCAAATCGACAACTTCTTCCAAGAGTATGGGACAACGAAGATCCCTGGGTACCTGATATGGCCAGACCAATTCTTCCGGTTGGGAACTGTTGAAAAAATGAAAAAAAGTCTTGTGGAAGTTTGTATGGCTGAGACCATCGGCAATGGCATGGCTCGCGAGGAAAGCAATGCTGAGTTTCTGAACTGATTGGCCTAGCTGCTGAGATTCAGATCCCCATTGACCACCATGTTTGAACACGACAACTCTCCATGCTGGCTTGCAATGTCCTTCTGACAAAATCCGGGCGTGTGACTTTTCTAAGAGCTTGATGGTTGAAGTGTCATCATCGTTCTGTCTTGCTTCTTCCGGAGTTTGTCCACAGAATTCTGCGACATCTTCCTTATAGACAACTTTCAATCTCAGGAAGTGGGCCTCTCTATCCGGAGTCTTGTCCACGATTCCATAGCATAGAGAAGGGTGATATTGCACGGTCTGATACAATGCACGATCGAACCGCTCCATGAAGGAAGTGTCTGGATGAGGAAGCCCAGCTGTAGAATAGGTGCATACTGCAAGGGCCGAGGTGCAGCGGTAAAACCCCAAAACATTTCGGCACGAATAGAATCGTCCTAGGACACCTTTGATGGGCCAAATCAGCCACGAAGTCTGTATGAGATAGAACGAGTAGTTACCCAAATTAACAATATCACGTGACTCCATAACTTCGCGAATTGGGCTGACAGATTGCTGGCGTTTCCTTCGTCTCCGTATTCAAAATCACCAAGTGCTTCTTAAAAAATTAACGAAGGCGGCGAATCTAAAATAGGAAGCAGCGCCCGTAGCCCTCTGAAAATTCAAGTGACACTTGGCATACCATGCTGCCCATCTTATCTTTGAATTTCCCCATTAAAATATCCGGAATCATTCCGATAGAGTTGAGGGGCAAATTTGACTTCACAGCATCAAATATTCTTAGTCCCCCCAGACTTATGCATGGGGTAGGTCCCTACAAAGGCCACAGTTACGTTACAGGTACGATAGGCTAAGCGTGACGGAGTCATGTACTCAATACTTGATTTGGCAGACTTTCACCTTCCCCTTTGTGTCGTCGCAGCGCCAAGAGAACGGGTACAAAACAATAATCTGAGGGAATAGGAATACGAGCCTTTTCAAGGGCATTTCGGTACGGCTCGGGCCTACCGATCGAGAACATGGAGTTGTGTGGGTTTTGTAGCAATGTGGATCCATACGGCCAACTCACAACACCACCGTGCGTGACACGTCATTGGGAATACGAAAAGCGACCTGTGAACTCTTGCCGTCCTAGGTCCAAGGAAATTCAACAGACGTCCTCTTCAAAGCATTGTGTATCTCACCAAAGTGCAGAGATACGCCTGACTGTGTCACGTGCTTGAACTTCCCGAAAATGTCGACAATACTCTACTCTTGGATGAAGACAGTTCTTGCGTTAGGTACAGCAACATGCTTCTGGTTTCTGTTCAAACTGCTGAGGGAAAGGCGACGGTTTGCAGGCCTAGTGAGTCTTCCCTATGAAATAATTTTCATCTAATAATTTTCATCTACTTACCCGGACAGCCTGGTCCTCCCCACCACTGGTTATATGGCCATCTCCCGATCATTAAGAAAATTAAAGAAAAGCTTCCAAGTGACGCCCATATAAATCTGCTTCATGCTACTCTGGCACGCGAGTACAACTTGGGACCAATCTATTATCTTGACCTGTGGCCCTCGTTCGATCCTATGGTCATAGTCCTTGATCCAGCTTTGGCTGCTCAAGCCACACAGCTCAAGAACCTACCAAAACATCCTATGTATAGGTTGATGGAATATACTGTCGGGACGCAAAGCATCATCACGACGACGGGCCAGCAATGGAGGTTCTGGCGAAAGGTCTTTGACCCAGGTTTTTCAAGCACGCATCTCGCTACTCTTACCCCGATGGTTGTGGAGCGAGTTCAAGTATTTATCAAGAAACTGGAAGCTCACGTGGAAACTGGGGATGTATTCCCTTTGTTGCCTTTGACCAAGAGCCTCACAATTGATGTGATAGGACGTGTTACAATGGCTTCAGATTTTAATACTCAACAACAGTCCAATGAAATCGTGGATGCTTTTTTGCTGATGCCTAAATATATTCCCCCTATGGGCTTTGATCCAATCAGACTTTTGAGCCCGACCAGAATCTGGAATGCAAGGCACTATCAAAGAAAGCTAGATAGACTGATTGGAGAAGTTGTTGATCAGCGATTTCGCGAACGGAGAGCGGGAAAAGTTGGACCTTCTGAAAAGTCTCTTGTGCATCTGGCACTAGACACCTACGAACAGATGGGTGATACTGGAGATGCTAATCTTGTGACGGATCCTGTTTTCAAGAGAAATGCTATCCACAATATTCGAGGCTTCTTCTTTGCTGGGTAAGTAAACTGTTGTTGAGTAGAGGGTTTGGCAAGGTGCTAATATATGTATCTAGCCATGCGACCACTGCAGCTTCATTATGTTACTTGTATTATGTTCTATACAGGAACCCAGATGTCATGCTTCGACTTCGTCAAGAACATGACGAGTATCTCGGAGTGAATCCGGATGATGCCAGCGCCCGTATCCAAGCAGAACCTACTCTTTTGAAGAGGATGCCTTACACCACAGCGGTCATCAAAGAGTCATTGCGCTTGTTTGTGGGTGCAGGGACAATGCGGAATGGGGTCAAAGGATTCAGCCTAGTAGATCCAAGCACCAACACTGCGTATCCAACCTACCGGGATGGGCCATTCCCTATTCTAGTCCGAGCTTTTCCCATCCATCGGAATCCTGCAAACTTTGCGGATCCAGATTTGTTTGACCCTGAGCGCTTCTTGGGAGCGAGAGTAACCACCATGACAAAGGATGCATACAGACCGTTCGAAAAGGGGTCACGGGACTGTCCTGGACAAGAACTCTCAATGATGGAAATGCGAGTCACACTAGCGCTCACCATACGCATATTTAATATTGAGGCAGTGTATCCAAAGGATTCTCCAGAGGTTATGGGAGACCCCGCATATAATGTTATGTATTCGAGTGCTGGTCCAGCTGCTAGCTTACCAGTGAGAATCAAGCTCGCAAAGAGAGAGGAGGAAGGATGAAGTGGAAGAAATCAGAGGGATCTTCATTGGCGAGAAAGCACGTGGCGAACAGAGAATTGACCTCAATTTCGAAGTATATGGCATTTAGCAAGAAGTTTCCAGCCAACTCATTGTTCGTTTTCTCAACGCTTCCCAGTGCCCCATGAATTGACCAATTAGCACCACATTTAAAGAGGCTTAGTGATATGATTAGCTTAACCGGGATCGGCACTTTATCAAGCGAGCAATTATTCTACTAAAGGAAGCGTTCCACTTTCGTATTGTGACTGCACTCGAAACTTACACCTAGTCAATACTTGATAAAATTCAATTCAGAATAAAAAAACTCAAACTGACTTAGGTATCCCTTATCTTATCGAAGATGGAATACTTTAAGCACATCGAGCTTTCTGAGCTGGATCAGATCATGCCACGGCTGTATGTACGGTGGTTACTCTGCTTTCCTATTTTGAAAGATTCGCCATCAAAAGAGAGGATCATCGATATTATTAAGTCTGGGGTCAGGACTACTCTAGAGGCACTTCCGATTCTGACTGGCAATGTGGTTCCCAAATCCTCGGATCCCTCTCGGGTCGAAGTCCGGGTCCCCACCTCTGAGATTAAACGAGACTTCAAATTACAAGTTAAGAGTTATGATGAGGTGGAAGATCCGACCATGCCAACATACGAGCGTCTGAAGAAAGGCAATTTTCCCGTTTCGGAACTTCCAGATAAGCTTCTTGCTCCTGCCAATACGCCATCGACCCCAGTTTTCGATCTCCAGGCAACATTCATTCGTGGTGGCTTGCTACTCTGCATCAAGTGTCATCATGCAGTAATTGATGGAGCTGGTTTGGGTTTGGTTATCAAACTCTTAGCCCAGAATTGCTATCTCCACGCGAACCCTCACATTCCAGGAGAAGCTCCTAGTCTCCCGTCTATGGAACGTTCCGTACTACCCCACGGCTTGAAGGACCCTAGACTCAATG
Organism: Pseudogymnoascus verrucosus; assembly: GCF_001662655.1. Taxonomy (NCBI): domain Eukaryota; kingdom Fungi; phylum Ascomycota; class Leotiomycetes; order Thelebolales; family Thelebolaceae; genus Pseudogymnoascus; species Pseudogymnoascus verrucosus. Next base: position 186,410 of record NW_017263703.1, read on the forward strand.
AACTGGGATTCAATATCTTGGTGGGTTCCAAGGGCACCGAAACTGCTGCCATTAAAGAATATGAACCCATGACCTCTCATATCTTCAAGTTTTCGGCAAATTCACTTCGGCAGCTCAAAGCTGCGTGCATTACCAGCTCTGTCAACTTCACTTCCCATGATGTCCTGACTGCACTACTGTATAGTGCTGTCTCTTATGCCAGGTCACTTCGCCTGTCAAAAATCTGTGACCAGAGATCTAGTGTTCCTTCTACCATGGGCATTGCAGTAAACGGGCGACGCCGTCTGAAGCCACCCATGGCCGGTTACGCTGGAAATCTCACCCTCTACGCTGCTTTCTCAAGCCCACTATCGTTACCCTGCGACCCAATACCAAGTGAAAAATCGACAGATATCACTTATCTCTCAACTAGGCTCAATCTTCCATATCTAGCCAGTCAAACCCACGCCACCGTAGCCTCGGTGACGGAGCCCTACATCTTGTCTACCATGGAACTCGCTTCTTCTCTCTCAGATGTCTCAAAACTGGTCCCATCATTCTCAGATTTCTACCAAGGGACGGACTTTTTCATTACCAGTGGTGCTGACCTACCCGTCTTTGATCATGAATGGTGGCCTGGCGGATTCGTGGAGGAGATGAGAATACCATTGAAGGCTCAGTGGGATGGGTCGTGTGCTGTGCTCGCAACAAAAGATAAGAGTACTGGATTAGATGTGCTACTTGGGTTGAGGGAAGATGATATGCTCGTTGCAAAGCGTATTTTGTTTGCATTTGGTGCCTATATTGTTTAGATCATTTTGTGGGTCTAATAAAACGCTTTTAGGAGGCGTAAAGCAAACTTATTTCTAAATCTATGACCAAAAAATCAATCTCGGCCGCTCACCCGAAGACTTCGCTGGAATCAGCCCCATAAAACTGCTCAACGTCAACCTCGCCCGCTGCTGCCCTGACCTGCCATCCTCCCCAATCTCTGGTTCGACAGGAAAAACTTGATGCATATTCCTTGAGTTGAAAATGCACAAGTCACCAGGCTGTGGTTGAATAGTAACCTTCTTTCGTCCTTCCACCAGCTTTTCCAGATAACCATAAGACGAACGATCCCGAAACTCCATCGCGTCTTCAGTCCACTGACAGTCATGTACTTCGGTCTTACCACCTTTTACCTGTGTCAAGTAAAGGTTGAAAACTGCCTGCTTAGTCACCTGATTGATGATCCAATCTTCAGTCCGGCTGTCGTAAGGTGACCAGTCGCAGTGGATGGGTGTTGAGTCGTTGATTGCCCGAAAAATTCCTGAGAAGTACTGCTCGCCGGTCCTTTCTGAGGCGACGGCAACATCGTACTCAGGCAGCAATGAGGCGATTTTGTCGATGATTGTGCGCCATATGTTTTGCCCCACAACCTTCCTCAGATTCTCATGAAGTTTCTCGTGCTTCTTGGTTTCCAGGAAGTATTGCTCCTTTTCTGTTCAAATCTTAGTCAAGGTTTGCGGGATAGGATGGGAACCCTACCATTACCGTCACTGGACCGCTGATTCAGCTGGTCGTCTGATATTGCTTGATACTCGAATTGCGCAACTCCTACTCGTAGAAGTGTTGGCCCCGGGACGTCGAGATATGGTGATAATTTAGGAGAGAGTTCGTCCTCGACCTTTTGGGCGATGTCACGAGACACGAACTGAGATTCCTTAATGCATCCCACTTTGCCGTCTAAGACACCAAGTAGGGACTCTCGAACGAATGGCGCTGGGTCTGTATTCTCCCATTGCGAAATGTACGAAGACATTTTGTCGTCTGATATCTTAATAGAGTTCTGGAATACGGGAAGACTTCGGAATTTTGCAGGAGGTAAATCAAAGCAGCGATGCTCTGATGCAGATTTCTGTAGCATGGTATCCCCCCTTTTCTGTTTGTTGCCCGTTCCTACGGGCGACTTAAGATAGCAACGCTACCAGCTAGCATTGATCCACTGTCCAGTGACTATAATGGTCCCATCAATACTCAATAAAGAAGGTCGATATAATGGTCGCAGATGTTTGATATTTTAATCCGACCAGTACTGAGCTGCAGACAGGGATTAAGGGGAACGGTGTGAGAGCCAAGAAGTCCATGGATTGCCACTAGTGGAGAAATACGGGGTCCTACTACACCATTGCGCTTTTCCGGGTCCTGGAATATTTCTAAACTGTAACCAGACTTATTTAAGAGATTCTCGAATGATTTAAGTGACGAATTCCACTTTGAAGACGTCACACTAAATGTGAATTTGGGAGCCCTCAACTCAGTATCAACCGACTCTTCCGCTCTTGGGTTGACGGCCTCACAGATTTCACCATGGCGCAAGCTGTACGCACTGCTGTCCTAAGTACAATATCTTCGCCATCAATTGCAGCAGGAAAGACATCAGAATGGCTTGTTTTGCTTGCAGACAAGCCTGGAGTTGTAAGTAAAGGAGTCTCAATTTCTTGAAGGGCGGGCTAACAACAACAGCTTGAACGTCGACTTCAGATCCGCCCTGTACACTCCAAAAACTTTGTTCGACTTCATGAAAGCGGCTTCGTATCATGGGCAGGTATGGACTCGGGCTCTTTCCGCCCTCATGCTTTTGTCCCCTGTTAGCTCCTTTGTCTTGGCGCTAACAGTATCCAGGCCCAGTATTCGAGGAGCACGTTATTGAAGGAACTCGGCCATTCATAGGCTCCATCATGGTGGTGAACGCACCAAGTCGCGAAATAGTGAAGGAAACACTTCAAAAAGACATTTTTGTCAAGGAAGGGATCTGGGATTGGGATCATGTTCGGATTTTCCCGTTTCGGACAATTTTACGGCAGGCTGCGAGTAAAACCGCTTGAGAATTTGAACATCTTTTGACGCACTCGCATTCATCTCAGATTCCGTGACTTCGGTTAAATTCTACCATGCACTCTAACCACATTTAAACATCGCGTAGGAAACCCGAGTCCAAGGTCTGAGCGTATTGTCCGCGTGGTTACCCTCATTTGTCACGGGCGGGGCGTCAGATTAGGGGATGCGCATCATGATGCAACTAAGCATGCCGAGAAGGTGGCTTCCGTATTAAAACCTGTAGAAAGACTGATTTCAGAAGCCACATTCCGCGGCGTCATCATGCCATTTCTCTTACCCGAGCAACTAAGATCATAGAGACCTGCCTAATACCGTAAGTACGGTAACATCAAAAAAGTTACAAATGGCGGCACCACGATTGCAGCTTGGAATCCGGCCAGCGGATTGCAAAGGCAATCCACAAGGAATGCCTGACGGATAGTCTGATACTGCTCAACCCGTGATGTTGACTCGAGAGCACCCAAAGTCCAAAGGTACCAGAACTCGTCCAGAAACACAAAATTATTCCTTATCCCCTTCCGCTAACCATGCCACAAGACTCTTCTCCAGATCTGGATTACTGGATAGATCGCCTTCACGACAAGGACCAATGCATTTTCCCAACTCTCAATGATGGTGTGAAGGAACTTAATGGGAGACAACGAGTAGATGTCAGAACTCCTGGCCTGGGCCCCTTGAATGAGTTCTGTCAAAACCATGATTTGAAACTATCGACAGTATTCCAAACGGCGTGGGGCCTGGTACTTCGAAGCTATACTGGAGTTGACGATGTCTGTTTTGGATTCAGGGAAGATCCATCAGAAATTTTGCCTTGCCAAATGAGCCTCACACGGGAAAGTGGCCTTAAGCATGCTTTGGACACGGTGGAAACGACGTTCACACGTGATTCAAATCATAGGACTTGCTCTGTAAAGGATATGGAAGATGTTCTCAAGCTGGGGCGAACAGGAATTTTTAACACGATTGTCAACTATCGGAATACTTTAGGACCGTTTGGGTCATCGACCTGCAATGGTCAGAGGAATGACCAGAAAATGCACTGCCACGTAGTCCATGGTGACAGCGACAATGGGAATCACGAGGATGACACGCCAGAGTCGCAGTATATGATTGCAGTCGATATCAAGTTATCCCCGAAATTCATATGGATGAGCTTGAGTTACCGACTGTCCGATTTGTCGAAAGGACAGGCAGCAAATGTTGCCAGCTCATTAGAAAAGGCTTTGTCGTGTGTCTTAAGCGGCGCACAAGAAACGGTGGGAGAACAACATCTGTTCAGTGAGCATCACCAGCGGCAGGTGAATGAATGGAATCGAGATCGCCCGGAATGGATAGATTTAACTTTGCACGAAGCGATCGCAACTCGGGTTAGATCGCAGCCAGATGCACCAGCTATCCGTGCCTGGGACGAGGAATGGACTTACCACGAGATGGACGAGTTGTCGTCAAGACTTGCTCGACATTTGGTCCAAATTGGTGTCAAGACGGGTATGAGAATACCATTGGTATTCGAGAGGTCGGGTTGGTGGGTGATCGCCCTACTGGCAGTTTCAAAAGCTGGTGGCGCTTTTGTTCCGGTAGATCCCACACAGCCTGTGCTTCGGCTGAAAGAAATCCTTCAGGACATCGAGCCACAATTCTTGTTATCTTCGAGCCAATATTCTGGGTTGTTAGTAGACTCGGTTGAGACCACAGTTGTGGTATCCCGAGCTGCTTTGGAGGAATTGTCTTCGAAGACCAGGTCACCTATACCCTTACCCAAGGTTTCTTCTAAAGATGTGGCGTATGTCATGGTACGTGTTTCAGCAGCAAACTCAATTCCTCTTACTTTTTCAGACATTTCCTCAACCTCTCGTGCTCTAATTGCCTGGCTGTGGCCTAACTGTCTTATAGTACACGAGTGGTTCGACCGGACACCCGAAGGGAGCTTTATTACAGCATGGAGGGTATCTTCCGGCGTTACTCCATTGGATCGAGAATACATCCCTCGGTCCAGGCACGATGGCACTCCAAGCGAGTTCTTATGCTTGGTCAGTGTGCATCATCGAAACCATATGTTCTCTGTGGCAGGGAGCATGTTTATGTATCCCGAGTGATTATTCTAAGCATGATGATTTCACTGCAGTTTTCAACGACATGCAGATCACGTGGGCCATGTTATCACCCTCCGTCATCAAAACTGTCCAAGCAGAGTCTGTTAAATATTTGAGGACGCTGATACTATGCGGAGAGCCTGTATCACTAGAAGTTGTTTCAAAATGGACTTCAGAAAAAACAAAAGTGTGGGTGGGCTGGGCGGCAACGGAATGTCCTGCTCTTGCAAGGCCTGACAATTTCACGGCAAACTCAGACGTACAGAACCTTGGTCCTTGCAAGGCAGTTTGCAGAGTGGTGGAAGTGGGCAATCATGAGCGTCAGGTACCTGTTGGCGCAGTGGGAGATATAGTTGTCCACGCACCCTGGATAGCAGCAGGTTACCTCAATGACCCAGAAAAAACTGCGGCAACTTTTCTAGATCGCCCAGATTGGTTGAATGGTAAGCCTTCAAGTTATGGCTCTCGGTGGTACAAGGTTGGTGATTTGGTCCGCCAAAATTCGGACGGAAGCTTGATACTCGCTGGCCGAGGTGATAACATGGTCAAGATTAGAGGACAACGATTTGACATGTCTGAAGTTGAGCGAAACCTGGCAGTTGACGACCACATTCGAAATTCCCTGCCAATTCTACCCAAAGTGGGAGTTTGCAAGCAACGCCTAGTAGCTGTAATTGCGCTGCATGATTTTACGCCAAAACCAGACGAGGGTAAGGATGAAATTACTATTCTAAAGGGGTCAGAATTGCGGAAAGCAGCTTCGTGGGTGTCAAAGTTTCAAGAGATCTTAGCGAAACGCATCCCATCTTACATGGTACCGAGCGTATGGATTATGGTGAAAAGCGTTCCACTCACTATTACTGGAAAGATTGACAGAGTCGCATTGAAGCGGTTTGTGGAGAAAATGGATGTCGAAACATACGAGGAGATCTGCACGTTGGGAGTTGAGCGAGAGGCCCCAACTACGCCAATGGAGATCCGTCTTCAAAAAATATGGGCAGAGATTTTGGGCCTCCCGTTGGAAAAGGTTGGACGGAATCAATCTTTCATCAGTCTTGGAGGTGACTCCATCTTGGCCATGACTGTTGGAGCCCGATGCAGGAATAACATGCTCCTGTTGCGTGCGCAAGATATCTTGAGATTCGGAACAATTGCTGAGGTTGCATTGCACACTACTCCAGTCGAAGACACGACGCGTGACGAGCTTGTTCTAGCTACCCAGTTCGACAGCCTACGCGGCTCCACCAAGGACAAGTTGCATCAAGTAGGCGTCATGGATATCGCCAACGTTGAAGATGCGTATCCTTGTTCCCCGATGCAACAAGGAATGCTCCTGAGCAAGGCCAGATCGACCGGGAACTACAACACATCTACCGTCTTTGAAGTTAGGCCTCGGTCTGTCGTTGCATTAAGTGCCGAAAGGCTTAAAGATGCATGGCAGCAGGTTGTTGATCGTCACTCAAGTTTGCGGACTTTCTTTGTGGAAAGCGTGTCGCAGAGTGGGTCATTCGATCAGGTCGTACTCCGAAATTACAATACGGCAGCGAGTGTAGTAATCTGGGACCGTGCTAATATCGACCGGACTGAGCATGCTATCCGCATGTTCGATGGCCATCAACCGGAAGCATACGCCAGTCATCAGCCACCACATCATTTTACAATACTCCACACGACGACTGGTAGGCTCTTCTTCAGAATGAACGTCGAGCACACTCTTGTGGACGGCATGTCAATTGCCATCCTTGTACGTGACTTGATCACAGCGTACGATGGAAATCTCCGACTTCAACCCACACATTTATACTCCTCATACGTCGCCAGCCTCCAGCAAATTGTCTGCAGTATTGATAACAAATACTGGAAAACATACCTGGATGGAATGAACCCTTGCCTGCTCCCGAACCTCAGCTACAGCTTGTCACGGGAACCCCAAAGACGCGAGTCACGATCACTCAGTGTGGAGATCAAAAATCCGCATCACCTGCTCAAGTTCTGTCAAAGTCAAGAAATGACGTTGTCTGCCCTCTTTCGCACCGTTTGGGGATTGATTCTTCGAGCTTTTACTAGCTCAGATGAGGTTTGCTTCGGATTCATTACTTCTGGGAGAGACCTTCCCGTCGCAGGCATCGAGGATATAGTCGGCACATTCATCAACATGCTGGTCTGTCGTATGAATCTGACCGAGACGAGTCTCTTGAAGGATATAATTGCGACAGCACAGACAGATTACTTGAGCAGTCTCCCCCACCAACATGCCTCGCTGGCGCAGATCCAGCACGTGCTTGGTCTTTATGGTCAGCGCTTGTTCAATACTTCCATGACAATTCTCAAGGAAGTTCCTCTGAGTTCGGGGGAAAATCCTAGCGTCGACTTCAATACCATTCATCAATGGTCGCCAAATGAGGTGAATTTTATTTCTCGACCGTATTTCATGTATTGCATTTTCTGACAAAATCTATAGTATGATCTTGACGTACAAGTATGGGTTTCAAGTAAGACCGTGAAAATGGAGCTTTGGTACAGAACCGAGTGGATTTCCAATGAGCATGCGCGGAACATTGCTTCCACGTTTAGCCAAGCGCTAGATGCCATCACGGACGAGCCAGATCAAAGAGTCGGACAGCTGGATCTTTTTAGCGAACACCATAGGGAGCAAGTGTGGGATTGGAATGCGAGATATCCGGACACAATCCATGCCTGCCTTCACGACCTCGTCACAGAACAAGCACTGAAGCGACCTCAAGAGATTGCGGTCCATTCATGGGATCGCGATTTGACATTCAGCCAACTCGAAGCATATGCCGATCGATTAGCTCATTATTTGGTATCTCTTGGAGTTGGCCCAGAAGTTCATGTATTCCTATGTTTTGAGAAGTCGGCGCTGGCTATTGTGGCAATTTTGAGTGTACTGAAAGCCGGTGGTGTCTGTGTCTCCGTTGACCCCGCACATCCAACACAACGATTACAACGAATTATCAATGACACCAGACCTCTATCCTGCCTTGTATCTCCCATGCACAGAGGGGTGTTCGACAGAGAAGGCCTAATTAATCTCGTCCCTCAAGTTGTTACTGTGGAGGAATCCCTTTTCGCTTCTTCTCGACTTGCAACCGTTCCTGCCGGAAAAGCGTGTCCTACGGTTGGTCCTAAGAACGCCGCATTTGTGTTATTTACCTCAGGAAGCACAGGTATTCCCAAAGGAATAGTGCATCAACATCAAGCGATCGCGTCATCATTGCATGCTCATGGAAATGCGATGCATGTTGGTCTTGACTCTCGCACCCTACAATTTTCCGCCTTCGTTTTCGATGTCAGTATCACCGAGATCTTCCTCTCCCTTACCCGTGGTGGCGTTCTCTGCGTTCCTTCTGAAGACGAGAGGATGAACAACCTCGAATCAGCAATCGTTCGCATGAGTGCCAACTGGGCGCACCTTACTCCGACTGTAGCCTCGCTCCTCAACCCTGAAAAGGTGCCTACTTTAAAGCACATGGCTCTTGCTGGGGAGCCGCTCAAGAAGGTCAATATAACAGAATGGGCTGAGAAACTTGAATTGGTGAATCTCTATGGTCCCGCTGAGTGCGCACTTGCCACTACTCTACGGGTAGGGCTGGTCAAGGACGACAGGCCGGACAATATCGGGCGAGCTGTTGGATTATTGACATGGCTTGTTGAACCCTCGAATACTAACCGTCTCGTTCCTGTCGGAGGAGTAGGTGAAATCCTCCTCGAAGGACCCAATATTGCCCGCGAATACTTAAAGGACAAAGACAGAACGTTGGCGTCTTTCATTGAGAATCCAACATGGTTGCAAGGCGAAAAGACGAGTCCCCCTCGGCGATTCTACAGAAGCGGGGACATAGCAAGGTACAATGGGGATGGGTCTATTCAAATCCTAGGTCGAATGGACACTCAAGTCAAGCTATACGGACAGCGTGTGGAGTTGGGCGAGATTGAGTATCAGTTGAAACTGAACCTCTCGAACCAAAAGCTTGTGAATTTAGCCGTCGTATATGCGAATTCCCCGGAACATCCAGGTGGCGGGCTACTGGCGTCTTTCTTGGAATTCGAGCAAAAGGCATCTGAGGTCGATCAGAATCAACTCATGGTCAAGATATCCCAGGAATTAAAAACACTTCTAGTCAGGTTGGACGTTCATCTCGCAGATGCTCTCCCTTCATACATGGTTCCATCCATTTATGTACCGTTGAACGCCATGCCACTACTAACTGCCGGGAAGATTGACAGAGGCCGACTCTCACGCATTGTCACTCAACTTTCCACCGAGCAAGTGAAGTTATACTCCTTATCCGAATTCCAAGAAGACAAAGGCAAGCCTCGAACGAGAATGGAGAGGGCACTGCATTCACTTTGGGCCCAAGTCCTCAATATCGATGGCAGCTCTATTGGAGTTTATGACAGCCTCTTTAGACTCGGGGGAGATTCGGTCGTGGCAATGCGCCTGGCAGCTGCCGGCAGAGAGGCTGGAATCACCATCCCGGTTGCGAGCATATTCCAATATCCCAAGCTTTCCGAAATGGCAGCGATCGCGAAGCCGCTGAGCGAGAGGACCTTTCAAGAGCTCGAGGCACGGTACAAAGTTAGGAGGGATATGGTCCAGCATATTTATCCATGTTCCCCACTTCAAGAGGGCCTTATCATACTATCAAGCAGGCAAGCGGACACATATGTGATCCAGCGCGCATTCAGATTATCATTCGAGACGGATGTGGAGAAGTTTCATGCAGCTTGGGAGGCCATCTACAAACAACACGCAATTCTTCGCACTCGAATCATCCATGTGGAAAAGACTATCGGCTCCATGCAGGTTGTTATAGATGGAAGTATTCGGTGGCGTTCAGCGAGATCTTTGGAAGCTTATTTAAAGGAAGACAAATCAAGTCCCATAGATTATGGGGAGCCGTTAACGAGATACGCCATGGTGGATGACCATGAAGGAAAGCGATTCTTCGTTTTCACAGCACATCACTCCGCTTTTGACAGCCAGTCTCTTTCGACGCTTTTCTCCGAAGTCACAAAGGCGTACGAATCACTTGTCTCTCTACGAGAATTGACCGCCTCAGACACCACACCTTACAAAACATTCGTCGAGCACATTTTCAATGCTGATATCTCGGCGGCCGAGTCATTCTGGAAGGACCAGTTTTCTGGTCTAAATTTTTCGACTTTTCCCAAACTGCTGGCAAATCAACATCCATTGGCGGACCATACTTTGGACTACTCCATGAAGCTCCCAAGATCTGTCAATGAGCTCGGAAGTTCTGTTTCAATGATTATTCGCGCGGCTTGGGCATTGCTTTTAGCGCAGTATTCCGATTCCCCAGAAAATGTTGTGTTCGGCATGACTTTAGATGGTCGGGATGATTCTCAGTCAGTGCCTGGCATTGCCACAGTCTTAGGTCCCACCATAGCAACGGTCCCCGTCAGAATATTCATCAACACCAAACACACAATTGGAGACTTCCTAGAAGAAACCCAAGCTCAGGCTGATGCTATGAGACCATTCCAGCATTTTGGTTTGCAGAATATCAGGGCGCTCAGTCCTGATGCCGCAAAAGCCTGTGACTTTCAAAGCTTGCTAGCTATCCAGCCCTTGCGCAAAGAGGGTGAAAATCATCCCACCCTGCTGAGCGATTATGTTACCACACGAGATGCGTCTTCGACATACCTACTTCTCTTGGAATGCCAATTGAAAGAGAATGGAGTGGATATTACGGCACAATATGATCAAAAGATTACATCAGACTCGCAGATGCAGAGGATCTTGCACCAGCTCGAACACGTGATCAAACAATTGTTGGCCGAAGACGCAAGTACTAAGCAGCTGAGGGAAATCCAGTTCTACAGCCCTCAAGACGCGAAGGACATGCATTCGTGGAATCAATCACTTCCACCGTTGCAAGATACTTGTGTTCATGATGTCATCGCTAAGCATGCAGCTCTACGTCCAGGTGCAATGGCAGTATGTTCGTGGGATGAAAACCTGAGTTACCATGAGCTTGACGAGCTTTCAACAACCCTTGCACATCACCTGGTGACGGCATTCAATATTGGTCCTGAATCGCTGGTGCCGCTGTGTTTCGCTAAATCTGCATGGGCTGTGGTTGCTATGATTGCGGTGCTAAAAGCTGGAGGAGGATATGTTCCTATGGATCCTTCCCATCCCACTTCACGTCTGCAAGAAATCGTTGAAGCAACGCGAGCTTCAGTCATTCTTTGCTCACCTCAATACGAGGCTCTCAGTCGATCCTTAGCTGGAAACTCATTTATAGTCAGCCGAAAGACCCTGAGCTACTGCAAAGCATCCGAGGGCGCAGCATGCACCACTGTCAAACCGAACAATGTGGCCTACATAATATTTACAAGCGGCTCTACTGGCACTCCAAAAGGAATCGTAATGGACCACGGAGCATTCTGTATCGCTGCGACCGAGCATGGAAAGCGTACCAATCTGAACTCTGAGTCTCGTGTCATACATTTCTCATCCTACGCGTTTGAGGCCTGCATCCTGGAGGTATTGACAGCTCTCTTCAATGGAGGCTGCGTCTGTGTCGCACCAGAATCCGAACGCTTGGAAGGCATTGCCAAGACTATGAGAGATCTCCATGTCAACTGGGCGTTCTTTACGCCGTCGTTCATTCGCACAATTCGCCCTGACCAAGTACCCGATCTGAAGACGCTAGTCTTAGGTGGTGAAGCTTTAGGAGCAGACAACATAGAGGTTTGGGTCGACCATTGCTACTTGGTGAATGGGTACGGCCCTTCGGAGACTTGTGTCTTCTCTGTAATCAATAACAATGTGCGTCGAGGCGACACACCAGACTTGATTGGCAGCTCTGTTGCAGGAGCATGTTGGATTGTGGACCCCGAAGATCATCGTAAATTGGTGCCACTGGGATGTGTTGGAGAACTGTTAATCGAAGGCCCCACCCTAGCTCGTGGTTATCTCAACGATCCAGACCGGACTAACCAAGTATTCGTTGAAAATCCCGAATTGCTGTCTCGAGGCCTAGAGATCCACGGAGGAAGGACCAATGGAGCAAAAGCGAATGGTCATCCTGACGGATACATCAATGGGAAATTGACGAACCGATCGACAAAGGGCACAGCAGGCCACACGGCTTTGAATGGTCAATCAACTGGGCGGCGGATGTACAAGACAGGAGATCTTGTATGTTACGATACTTCGGGCAATGCAGATGGTTCCATCAGATTTGTTGGAAGGAAGGATACGCAAGTCAAAGTTCGTGGCCAACGCATGGAGCTTGGAGACATCGAACACCATATGAAATCGAACCTGAAGAGTATCCAGCATGTCGCTGTCGAGCAAGTTGGACTAGAAGGACGTGAGAATCGCTACCTGGCAGCATTCTTCTCTTTGGAGGGCCAAGCTCTACCACCCACACGAGGAAGAGAGAGACAGCTCCCCATGTCTATGTCACGTGATTTAAAGGCTTCGATCGTGGCTGTAGAAGCAAGGCTTGGGGAGACTCTGCCTTCCTATATGATTCCGACATTCTATGTGCCCCTTTTAAGAATGCCTCTATTATCTTCAGGTAAGACAAATCGACGAGAACTGCGTCAAATTGCCGCTCAATTATCAGAGGCTCAGATTAGTCAATATTCCCTCGCAGATGGGCAAAAGCGAGCGCCTAATACTGAGAGGGAGATAGCGCTGGTTAAGCTTTGGGCCTCGATTTTTCAAGTTAGCCAGGAAACAAAGATTGGTCTCGATGATAGCTTTTTCAGACTTGGTGGAGATTCCATAGCCGCGATGCGTTTGACGTCCCTCGCCCGCGAAAAAAAGATATTGCTCACTGTAGCCGAAATATTCAAGAATCCTCGTCTAGAGGACATGGCTGCAAGCAGTCTATCACTGAGTGGAAATGAAGATACAAAGATGGAGCCCTTCGTATTACTTCGAGAATCTGCAAATGTGGATGAGCTATTGCGAAAGATACAAAGACAATACCAAATCACAAAGGAGGTCATCGAGGACGCTTTCCCAGTGACTCCACTCCAGGAAGGACTTATGTTGTTGTCGATCAAGCAACCAGGATCTTACATGAGTCAGATAACCTTGAGTTTACGACCAGATGTCGACATCAACCATTTCAAAGCCGCATGGCAAAGAACAGCAGAGAGGAACTCCGTTCTCAGGTCTCGATTTGCACATACTGGATCCCAGACAATTCAACTTGTGATGGAAGAAAGTATTGACTGGCGAACAGGATCAGATTTGGAGACGTACCGACTCCGCGACAAGAAAGTTCAGATGGAACTTGGAAAGCCCCTAACTCGGCATGCGATTATCGATGCAGGTGGCGATGAGAGATACTTCGTTTTGACCGCACACCACTCCCTGTATGATGGCTGGTCTTTGATGCTTATCATGGAGGAACTCGACCACTTGTTTACAGGTGGACCTGTGAAGCCAGCTGCGCCTCCCTATGCTACCTTCATCAAGCACTTAAGAAACATCGATCTAGATGAGGCAAAGTCTTTCTGGCAGGCTCAATTTTCAAACAAATCCCTCTCTAGCTTCCCTGAACCAAGATCTGTCACTCAAGCTACTGCAGAAACATCAATCGTCAAACTTACGGAAATAACCAGACCGGCCGGATCTGATATTACTTTGTCTACCGTAATGAGAGCAGCGTGGGCTCTTCTGGTGGCTAGATACGCCAGTACAGATGATGTCTTCTTTGGAGCCACTCTCATGGGCCGGAACGCTTCTTTACCCAACATCGAGAGAATGACTGGACCGACAATTACCACTGTACCGGTTTGCGTGTCAATTGACGGGTCCCAAACCATCGATAAATTCTTGGACCAAGTTCAAAACCAGGCGACAGAGATGATTCCGTTCGAGCATACAGGACTTCAAAATATCAAACGCATTGGGCCAGAGGCAGAAAAAGCATGCAATTTCCAGAACCTCCTTGTAATCCAACCGGAAGGCTCCGAAGATATTAAGAGCAACCTCTGGAAAGAAAGTGCCTTGTTTGCGAAAGGAGAAATGGTGACACTCACGTACGCTTTGATCCTGGAGTGTAGACTATATAAGGATAAAGTCAGAATCACTGCCCAGTACCGAGATAATATCATTACCACCAGTCAGATGCAGCGAATGGTCCATCAATTCGAGCAAGTCATGCACAAACTCAACGACGCAATCCCAGGTGTCCGAACAGTTAACAGTATTGAGGTCTTCAGCAAGAATGACATGGACGAAGTTTTAGAGTGGAATAAGGAAACATCGGTGCTTTCCAACTCCAAGGACTGTATCCATCACACCATCGAACGTCAAGCGATCCAACGACCACACGCACAGGCCGTAGACTCTTGGGATACGAGTTTTACATATGCTCAGCTCAACAAACTGTCGGACAAGCTAGCCCATCATCTGAGTGCTTTAGGTCTCGGCCCTAACCAATTCGTTCCATTGTGCTTCGACAAGTCAGCATGGACCATCGTAGCGATTTTGGCTGTATTGAAAGCAGGTGGTGCATACTTGTCATTGGATCCTAAGTATCCTATAAATCGAAATAACCATATCATTCAAGATGTCGAGGCCAAGGTTATTCTTACAGGAAGTCAGCATCAAAAACTATTTGACCCGTCAGCATATTATGTTCTGGTTGTCGATCGGGAGTTTATCGAGAGTCTCTCGGACCCGAAAGCTAAACAGTCTAATTTTAGAAGCCCAAATAATGCGGCTTTCATAGTCTTCAGTAACCCAGCCCCCTTTTACCACCACGTTTCAGCATCAAAGCTAACAACATTCAGCTTCAGGGTCTACCGGCGAACCCAAAGGAATTGTAATGGAGCACGGAGCATTCTGTAGCAGCTCTCGGGAGCATTCCAAAGCGTTGCTCATCAACTCAGAGTCCAGGGTAATGCAATTTGCAGCATACAGCTACGATGTCAGCATGGGAGAAATCCTCACAACGCTGATGCAAGGTGGTTGTGTATGCGTCCCATCGGAAGAAGATCGGATGAGCAGACTGGCAACGTCCATAAATGCACTTAAAGCCAATTGGATCTTCTTGACGCCAACCGTTGCTGGGTTCCTTCAGCCTGACGAGGTTCCTGGGTTGAAGGTTCTAGTACTTGGAGGAGAACATGCCACGGCGGATAACATTAAAACATGGTCAGAAGTGCTCCATCTCATTAATAGTTATGGTCCGGCTGAGTGTGCAATCTGGTGCGCGTGTACAACAGGCCTGAGCTTGGATGCGGACCCAGCGAGCCTTGGCAAGTCCGTGGGTGCATCTATCTGGATTACCGATGCCACTGATCCTAACAAACTGGCTCCTATCGGCTGTGTTGGCGAGCTTCTTGTCGAAGGGCCAACCCTCGCACGTGAGTATCTCAACGATGTGAAGAAGACTGCAGCGGCCTTTATAGAGAATCCAGAGTGGTCAAATGATGGATTAGGAAGGCGCAGACGGATGTACAGGACAGGTGATCTCGTGCGATATGGATCTAATGGGAACATCCTCTTCGTTGGCCGCAGAGATACCCAGGTCAAACTCCACGGACAGCGAATCGAACTCGGCGAGATTGAACACCATGTGATGAGATACAGTCCACCGGGCTGGTTTCCAGTCGTCGACATACTTCGCTTCTCTGAGGGTGAGAGAGACGCCGCTATATCTGCGTTTATTCAGGTCCGGAAAGTCTCAAATGATAACCCAACTTCGGGCGAGATAACTCTTCCTGTGACGGAGACCATGAACACTGCTCTGAACCAGTTACGGTCGGAACTTGAGCAAGTTTTGCCAACCCACATGATCCCGGCTGCCTATATTCTAGTCCGGCAAGTACCACTTACAGCCGGTGGAAAGGTAGATAGGATGGCGCTGCGAAAGATCGGTGAAAGCTTGACCGACCATCAGCTGCTTCCATATTTGCTAGCTGGTCAAGGGGCCTTGCGGGCTCCGTCAACCGAGACAGAAAGAAGACTTCAAAAACTATGGGCTAAGGTGTTAAATATGAGCGAGGACTCGATTGGGTTGGACTCTAACTTTTTGCGGATCGGAGGCGATTCGATTGCTGCAATGAGATTGTCTGCCATCGCGCGAGAAAACGGGCTACTGTTGACGGTGAAAGCGATCTTCACGTCGCCAAAGCTGGATGACATGGGCAAGAATACCACCCCGATCTCATCGGTTCAGGGATCAGAAACAACTTACACCCCCTTCTCATCGCTAAGAGTTCCTGATGCCGCTGCATTCCTTGAAAAGATCATTCATCCCCAACTTCCAAGCGTGGGCGAATTTGACGAAATCGAAGACGTACTCCCCGCGACCGACTATCAACGCTGGACCTTAGGATGCGGGCAACTGAAAACCAGAGGGTATAACAATTACTTCATTTTCCATATGAGAGGTCCTGCGGATCCGCAACGAATTCAGTCCGCCTGTCAGCAGCTCATCGACCATCATCCTGTCTTACGTACTGTGTTTGTTACTCACAAGCACCAACTTTTCCAGGTCGTTTTGAAGCATGTCCAAGCTGAGTTCACACAGTACGAGGCCCTAGACATCTTGGGGTTTTTACAGTCGGTTTTGGAGAGCGATATGCGGCGACCTGTGGATCTTAATAATCCCAGTATTCGATTTCTTCTAGTAAAACAAGGCCCGGATGAGTACCGATTGATGATGCGAGCGTCCCATTCCCAATACGATGGCATATCACTACCAATATTGTTACGAGATCTAAAGGCTGCTTACCTCGGAGAGAGCTTCTCGAGTAGTTTGCCATACTCTAGGTTTATTCATGGTTCATCACGTGTGATGAAGGTGTCCGATGCGGAAGCCTTTTGGCGAAAAGAGTTAAAAGATTCGACAATGACCAATATCTTATCCCATACAAAGCCAGCCTATCGCAACCCTGTCAATACATCTCTCAAACAGGTTATTCAGGTCAATTCCGCACTTTCAGGAGGCATCACTTTCGCCACCATCTTCAAGGCTGCATGGTCCCTGGTTCTGGCACAATTCTCTGCCAGCTCGGATGTGGTCTTTGGGCAGATCTCCACCGGGAGAAATGCTCCAATCCAAGGTATTGATCAGGTAGTGGGACCTTGCATGAACCTTCTTCCTGTTAGAGTCAAAATAGACTCAGCGTCAACCTTCAGAGATCTTCTCCGGCAAGTTCAAAGTCAGCATCTAGATATGTCGCCATACGAAACTCTCGGCTTCCAACATATTATTGAAAAATGCACGAGCTGGCCAAAATGGACCCGATTCAGCTCCATACTCCAGCACACAAACTTCAACAGCGGCATGGGTGACGTCGACATATGGGATAATATTGAAATGAAACTAGGCAGCTTTACCCCTGATCATGATGTGTCTGATATCTGGATCTGGACGGGCCCATCTGATGATGGGTTTTCGATCGATTTCACCTACTCAAGTGAAGCTGTGTCTGAGTCCTTGGCCCAAGGAATGCTCGATAAACTCTGTGACACAATCCTGAAAATTACTAAGAATCCGGAGGCTTCTATCTTTTCGGTCCTCTCAAAAATTCAACCGAAGTTTCCATCGTCGCTTGCCAACGAGAAAGCCGATCGGGCTGGGAACTTCTTCCATCCAGAATACATCTCAGGCGGGCCGTTGGAATCAATTGTGGAGAAGGTCTGTGGTAGCGTCTTTGGTGACGAAAACGATAAATTACCCGTCAGTGTCACCATAGACACACCTTATTTCGAATTGCGCGGGGACCTCATCGCTGCTACCCAATTATCGATGGCTTTCTGCACTTTCAACTTCCAGGTTTCGCCTGAGGACATTATCGACAATCCTACGATGCGCCTTCAAGCTGCAATGCTAAACGCCTTAAATATCTCGTTATTCTCTAAGTGAGTCCTTGAAAGAGATCATTGAATCTCCTGTGCATATAAAAGAGCTTTTAATTTCCTAAAAGACGCAAATGCTCTGTTTACCCATTTTGGTATCCAGTCGCAATGCGTTACAGCTCTGCAACTCATAGAAAATGCATAATACGGTACTATTTAAGGCAAGAGATTTTTATATGGGCTAGCTAGGTGCAACGTAAGTTGTGGCGTAACGCTGCTAGTGGCGTGATACCTTTAAATCTTAACCACAGTTAACTGAGAACTTAAATTACTTAACAATGGTATGGGTTAAATTAGAATCAAGTTGCAGTTCTTAGGGTACTCTCACGTGCTGCAAGCTAGAATAATCGGTTAATATTAGAGTTGCCACCTAAACTGTCGAAAATATCAGAATTGTCACCCTGTAAGTTAACTATTAAAGCACATTCTGAAGAAGACATACAAAAGGCAATAACTAGCTGGAAAGATAGATAGTTTTCATCTATACGGGCTATAGCAATACACTTTCAAGTTTCACACACTGCGCCATCGAATGGCCGGACGTAAAACAAAGTTTAGCGGGGTTGCACAGCCGTAATGGTGACGGAAGCCGGTATTATTAAGTTAGTGGTCGTCTAGTGCCTCTACGTCACTGCCATCGGAACATTAGCATATCGTTACGGCGAGATAAACAGCACTATGCGATAAGTCACATAGCGCGTGCAAGCAGCATTTCATTTCGTTTCCCCTATCTTCCTTATAGGCTAGTTGGCTTCTTATTCTCTTCTCAATCCGCCCGTTCATACTCTTGATAAGAAGCTCAGCAACCGAACACTCCCCATCTACCCACTTTGCCGTATCTAATCCTAGAAAAATGTCAGCCACAACCACGGCTCATTGTGCATCTCACCCTGTGGGCCTTAAGAGTAACTTCAAGCATCCTTTCAAATTTCTACACGAGAAGCTTCAGCCAAAAATCAACAATGTTAAAGTTGCTTTCAGTCACAAAAGGTGAGCACGCCAGAGTAGCACCCAATTTGTGCATGGCTTAGCGTGGCCCAGACACGAGCTTGGAAAGTTGGGGAATACAGTATGCTTGACCAGACACACATTACTCCGCCTCTCCTAATAGATTAGTTCAATCCCAACCATCGTCATGACGAAAAACACGAGAAAATCACCGACGACAAGAGAACAAGGATTAGCAGCGGTCATCCATTTCAATCTTTTGCACCCGAGCGCCCTGGGAACGATGTCAAGTGGTATGTCGATGGACGGGACTATTACTGGGTGTGTACAGCTCAAATATCACACACGGGATCGTGAATCTGATTGTAGCAGGCAGTCTCAATTGCTCTAGAGCGCGCGAAAGAGACCATATATATTGAGGATTGGTGGCTTTCTCCCGAGTTATTCATGCGAAGACCTCCATGCTTCAACCAAGAATGGCGGCTGGACCAGATTCTAAAGCGTAGAGCAGAAGCGGGCGTCAAGATATACGTGATAGTCTACCGCGAGGTCGAGGTTATTATACAGGTCAAGATGTGGCATGCCCTACATTGCTAACATTGCGCCAGGCTGCTCTTACATGCAACTCCAAACACACAAAGCAAGTCCTTCAAGGAATCTGCCCTGTAGGAAGCAAGGGATACGGCAATATCGTGGTCATGCGCCACCCAGACCACAACCGTTTCGAGAACGCTGCAGACAGGACCTTATATTGGGCTCACCACGAGAAATTCGTGGTTATTGACTATCACACAGCCTTTATTGGCGGTCTTGATCTCTGCTTTGGGAGATGGGATACTCATCAACATCCGCTTGTTGATGTGCACCTAGGAGGAATTTTCAACGAAATCTGGCCAGGTCAGGACTTTAACAACAATCGCGTGATGGATTTTCAGAATGTCGAGGAGTGGAAATCTAACGCGCTGTCTAAAGCTGAGTATGGACGTATGCCATGGCATGACGTTGCTATGGGGGTCCTAGGACCCTGTGTGGTCGATATTGCAGAACATTTTGTTCTACGATGGAATCTCATCAAGAGGGATAAGTACAAACGGGACGGCAGGTACAATTGGTTGATTATGGAAGGTCGAGATGGGCGTGATGAGGACCTAATTGGAGTTCAGAGACCGAATTTTCCTGTTGGGGAATACGTCTCTCATCCGCTATCTCCACTGAGCAGCAAGGCTCTGGGTAACCGAGGCACTGTTCATGCTCAAGTTGTTCGAAGTAGCTCCGATTGGTCCAGTGGTATCTTGACCGAACACAGCATTCAGAATGCATACAGTGAAGTGATCCGCAACGCACAGCACTACATCTACATTGAGAATCAGTTTTTTATCACTGCCACCGGGGATAAGCAGGCGCCTATCAAAAATACTATAGGGAAAGCGATCGTGGAGGCAGTGGTGCGAGCCGGGCGAGAAGGTCGGAAATTTCGTGTCATTGCAGTTATCCCGGCCATACCCGGATTCACAGGTGATCTCCGACATGGTGTGGCGGTGGGAACAAGACGTGGTCCTGAGGTGGGAACGAGAGCAATCATGAATTATCAATACCAGTCCATCTGTCGGGGAGAGCAATCTATTTTCGAGCAAATTAGAGCCCAGGGCGTGGACCCTGCTCAGCACATTTTCTTCTTCAACCTTCGCTCCTACGATCGCCTAAGGGCTACAACGGCTCTTGAACCGCATGGGGGAAAGCATGGTGTCAAAAACCGGGAAGTTCAAATGGCCGAGGCACAGCAAACTACGGATTCAGGGATTCACAGTGCAGGAGACCAAGGAGGAGACCTGGGTAGGCATATACCTAATTATGGGGACTACGACGAAGAAAAGAGGACAAACGCAAAGCGCAGGCATGAGACAGCAGAAGAGCCAGTTGGCTCTAATCGCGCAACAGAGAGGACACAGAGCGTCGCCAAGAACGCGATGTACCAAATGCCAAAGCTCGAAGATGAGCTCCAGGGATGCAACACGATAGGGGAAGTAGATAGCTGGGTCCAGGAAGAGTTGTATATCCACGCAAAGCTCCTGATCGCTGATGACAGGACTGTCATTTGTGGCAGCTCAAATTTAAACGATAGATCCCAACTAGGATCTCGTGACAGCGAGCTTTCTATTGTCATGACGGATACGGAGCCGCTCGAATCGAAAATGAACGGACAGGAGTTTGTAGCGGGGCGCCATGCTGCCACACTCCGACGGTATTTGTGGAGAGAACACCTAGGTCTCCTGCCACCGCAAGATTTAGACGCCAGAAGAGAGGCAAATGCGCAACCGCCGGGCATACCAAACGATCCTCACCAAGGCGACACCTATGAATTCGTGGGTGATCCTCTCGGTAACGAGGTCTGGCATATGTGGACGTCGCGCGCCACTCAGAACACCAACGTTTTCAGCGAGCTATTCCACGCTGACCCCGACAACTCCGGTAAGCATATCCTCTCCCTTTCATGTGTCTCACAGTTAACGACCTGCGCTCGAAGTCAAAACCTTCAAAGATTACGACAAATACCTCCCTGCAAAGGGTACTAAGGCAGGACATGTATACGATCGGACCCTGCCACGTAAAGACATACTCCGCAAGCTAGACCTAGTTAAAGGGCATCTCGTGTGGATGCCTCTGGAATTTTTGAAGGACACGCCGATGTCCGAACCAGGCATCCAGTTCAATTCCTTGACAGACTATGTCTATACCTAGACTTGCCGTGCGCGGAAATGTTTGCGCTTGCTGCAAGCAACATCGTGGTCTCGGGATCGACGTACAGTGCAGTGTACTATTCGCAATATTCATCACTTCTAAAAAAAAATTTAACGTGGTTTATCACCGAGTCGATCATTTTCTCCCACCTTACTACCTACCAACTTTAACACGCGTTTTCTCAACTACTAATGGAAAATCAAACCCAAGAAGCACAGATCTCAAAGGCCTGGTCTGCAAAAGCACAACGGCCAGCCTAAATGGGGTAAAGCCGTTCCTAGGTAGGCACATGTGTATAACGCACAGCTTTAATGTAGCACAATCTGCACATTAGTGGTGTCTGGTCCCCAGCCAGGAGGGAGTCTGTGCTGTTGCTCTCTCTCGCACGCGTATTCCGGCTTGGCTGGAACATTGTAGTCTTTTAGCTCAGTTAGAGTGACAATGCGGAACAACTTATTGATTATGATTTGGTCTCTCATTTTAGCAGTCTTTATAGTATAAGGAAATTAATTCTTATGCCTCTACCAGCCAGCCCTATTGCCAGCTTCTAAAAAATCTCGATTTTCGAGGCCGGTAGTGCTCTGTACTCCTATGGAATGCTGCCCTTGAGGCATTAGTCTCCATTCCCTCGAGCCAAGCGAAGCTTCTTGCGTCGCGTTCTAGTCCGAGCAACAAGGGGCCGTTTTAGGTTCCCTGGCGAGCTGATTGGGATATCCCTTTTACGCTGGAGTTGGCAGCTGCAATCCGATTGTCGTGGCCCTGCAGTGCTTTTATGATTCGGCTGCCCAAATTTGGCGTTAGCTTTTGTTTCTCAATGAACCAGTCGATAGGTTTTGGGAACGCACTTATACGTCGATGGTATAATCTGTTGAATCTAAGGTTGATGTCGGCCTGATCAGAAGAATGACGGACTCGAAATGCTACCAGCTTGGTATAACGCCCACAAAGCTAAATTTTTCCTGTAAAGACGCTACGTCCCATACCTGCTTCCGATTTTAACCTACATATTCTTTTGTGAAAAAAAAAAACTGCGTAAAGTCTCGCTCTATGCTTCCAGCAATTGACAGACTTCGTTCTACCGATGTCTGGTGCCGTATCATGGGTTAATGGAAGGCCGATTGGGACCGCCATGATCGATTGTTCGTGTGTGGGGGCCCTTTCGCGATAACTTCACTCGGCGGGGACTTTACTAGTGTAATAGTCACGTGAAGATAAGTGATTCTAGCATAATCGGCACCGATGGTCTGCAACTTCGTGATGAAACTCGCAAAGGAGCATATTCTTCTGCTGCAAAAGGCTGGATGAGTGGAAGACTTTTCTTAACAATGGTATTAACTCATCTATGAGGGGTTGAAAATGGAAGCCTGAATAGTAATATGGCGATTGGTTGGTGATTGGTTTCGGCCATACCTGAACAAGTTGGGCAGCAGCGCATAGCGCCAACTCCTTGGCCTGTCCATGGGTTCCCTGGTAGTTCTTCCATGAGGATGAAGCTGACGCCAGTACCGTAACTGAATACTCGAGTTGCTCGTACTGCGGTCGGTGGTTTCAAGAAACGTCAGAGTTGCATATTCGCTGAGAATAAGGTACACAACCAGCGAAGATGGAAGACCAACTGCAAAGCTGGCAATACCTGGAACTCGAAATAGCCATGAAGGAGAGCCATCGTGGAAACGAATGCGACCGTGGTAGTTGGCGCTCCCCATAAGAGCGCCTGGGCCAACCGTGGAAGAATGTCCGAGACCACTGCGTCGTTGATTCGAGAGCGAAGATGGTGGCATTATCCGTTTTCAGGACGCGAGAGCAATCGTTACAAACTGTAAGTTGATCATTATAGGCTTTCTGCTACATTTACAGGCCATAGTGGCGGAGAATCGGTTCCTCATCACCACTTCTTAAGCCTCCAGAACCACTCCACCATTACCAGACTCGTCCAACAACTGCCCTTTTAATCCCTCCACTTCCCTTTCCATAACCTCGTTATTCTCCGACTGCTTTGCCGTCTCAAAATCAATGAGAATTGCGCCCCTTTCCGAAATCAAGAAGTTGTGCTTGTTTAAATCGCCATGAAGGACTCCCAATCCATGCAATCGTCTGACAACGGCCTCACAGGCAGGAAGGTCCGAGATCGTAGCGTGGTGACCTTCAACATATTCGATGAGGAATCCGATAACCCGTCCATCTTCAGTTAAGTACCCTAAGAACTCCGGCCCGATATTGTGGCCCTCTATCCATGAATACGCTTGAGTCTCGGCGATGTAGTACCCGATCTCCCAGTGGAATCTCGCAAATTTGGCGACTATTGGTTTCTCGAATTGTGGGGAAGATGCCATGTAGACGTTCGACCTGAGTCTTTCTCCGATTTCAAAGGATAGGTATGGGTAGAACTTTGAGTGCCACAGTGGATTGATTGAAGGGAGATTTTCCTTGAAGGTCTCTGCGAAGAATGGCGTTGGACTTCCCGCCGTTTGCGAGATGCGACCACAGTTCCAGTCGCCTTCGGGAAATGGCGGCAACTTTTCTAGGAGGATTGGTGGGAAACATAGGTCGTCGACTTCGTAGATTCCTGGATCGATGGTGATGTACTTGAAGTGCTTTTTGTTCACCAGCATTCTGTAATAACTGGGTGTGTTGCCCTCGGGATCTATATCTTGATTCAAGATCTCGACCTTGGTAAGATGCATAGCTTTGGCGGGCGTGAGGCCCTCGGGTACACAATAAAGAACGCGTTTAATAACAAGACTTCACTTGGTTTCCTCGATTCGGTGTTGATATCGAGGTCTGTGGTAGATTGGCGCGAACCTTTATTGGAGATGTTGTTGCAGAACATGAGTATCGCGTTGAAAAGAATTGCAAGTTCGACAGCGGTTTAGTTAACGAATAAGATCATTGTTAATACTGTACACACAATCTGCCTCAGCACTTTGCAGAACATTTAAACGGGAGTATCTAGCTGAGGTTCACGGACTCCGGGCGCTTATTGTGCATCAACGGCGCGAAATGATACATCCCTTCTTACGATCATCCCTTTGGTGCGATAGTAGCCAATTGATCTATCCTAAGTTTCGACTAACCTAACGTGTTAGAATCTAAATGCAGTTTCTCTCTGCCTGCACGCGCGCGCTGAAATTTCAATCGCGCGCGACCTGTAGATATGCGCTGTCCATGAGCTTCTCGAAGTCCGACCTGGACCGTTCCAAGTATATAATAGCTCTTCTGCACCTTAAAATCTGATCATTAGCACCTACAAAATATACCCAGACAAGTAAGAATTTCTCTTGCATTGAATAAGATTTGGCAACTGGTGCGTGCTTTTGAATCGCGTCACAGTATCCCGAAGAAGGCTGACTTTCATAGGATTTCATAGGCAAACTCGCGTCTCGTTCTTCACTCAAGTTACATTATACATCTTCACTTCTAAGAATAGGTATTTCTTCCAAGCAAACTTTTTCGGTACTCTGCTTAAGCAAGTCTCAGTATCGACCATGTGTGTACAGATGTTTGTCATGCACACTTGCGGCTGCGAGAAAAATTCCGAATTTAAGCAATGCGAGGAACGCCTTGGCACCAACGTCAAATGCAAGCCGGTACGAAGGCAGAAGGAGAAGGACTCAGCTCATATGTGTAAGACGCACATGACGAACCCTGGCAAAGATGAGATGCACCGTTAAGATGCATTGCGGTTGATGAATTATATTCTAAAGCCGAGCAAGACAGTTGTACTAAGTTGCTGGATGTCCAGGAAAGGAATGCTGGCTGGTCCGGTTGATAAATAGAGCAGAATATACAAGCAATCACGCATTTGGTCTAAAAATGGATCTTGGATACAGTCATCAAGGTATAATCGGCTCAAAATTTGAAGTTGCTGAGAAATCCCAAAAATCTGGCATCGGAGCTACACTGATCCCTCCCAGCAGGAAGAATATAGTCTGGCACCACCCTTCTCCCTATCTGAGACACCTGGCACTTTTGAAAGTGCTCCATATATCCAGCAGCAGAGTAGACAGTATTCCAATTTGAATATCCACGTCTCTCATCTCGAGGTCCGAGGCGACATGCTTGGCAAGACACTCCCCAGTCAAGGTTTCCTGTCCTTCTATCTAGAGTAGGGAATCTAACCATTGCCATAAAACGATATGGATTCTGCCCATGACTATCGAATTGTTGCAGCATTTGATTCGAAATGGGAGGTGGGTGAAAATGTGGCGGTTGCGGAAGACGCCTACGCAATGGCCTTGATCTTCGATGTGAGGCTTTCGAGTCGTCGTGCTGCATAGATCTAGCAGCAGTAGCTGAGAGCATGCGCACTAGTGATATTCGTCTTCGATATATTCTTTCACTCTCAGTATATTGCCCTGGCAGACTTAATAAGGTCGGTAACGTGCGCAGCGTCTTCGAGTTCAGATTGAATTCCCTCTTTGCCGAAGATGCTGTCATGGATAACAGTCTATCAGAATAGGCCACGCATGTAATGCAGCGTCGATGACCAGTAAACATGTCGAGGAATGGTCCAAATTGTCCACAACCGAAACAGGCTTGCGTGCAGAGTGCGTCGAAAATATCTTGGGCGGTAAAGTGGACAGCCATGTGCGTGGAGAGTAAAGCGCGTAATGCATCGGGAGAATGATGGACTATTTCGTTGTAAGGTGGGAAGCTATCAACAAGTGCACGGGCGCGCCAGCTGAGAGCTCTGAAGTCCGTCAGACTTCGCAAGTCAAGTATGCTGAAAATCGAATGGATGATCTCGAGTGGAAGGGCATCTAAATCCCCTATGTTGGAAAAAGAGGTAGCGTTATTCGCTTTGTAATCAGCGCGTGGCTGGAATAGGCCATTGTCGAGTGGACAAAGTCTTTGGAGAGATTGAGGCTGAATCGTCATTCGCGTCAATTCAGGGCGTGACCAGGTAAGAAGGCGGAATTCGTCCTTGGTTAAGCTTATAGGCGAAGCCATCTTTTGTGTAAACGACAGGTGAACTCCCTCAACGAAATCTGAGATAATGAACGGTCCAAATTGCTGCGGGTTTTTCTCAGTGAAGCCCCAGCTTATCAAGCGTGGGACAGGAATCGTGGTCTGCTCGCGGAGCAATTTGATGATTTGGACCTCATTCGCGACCTTTTCGTCCCGAAAAAAGTTGTATGTCCTTGCCCTGGGAACCGAACAATGGCATCCGGGCCGCTATCGTTGAACGTGATTTTGAGGCAGAAGTTGAAGGAGCCTTCAAACCAGTCAACAACTTTAGCTTCCCGTCCTGGCCGCGAACAGGCGACAAATGCAGCAGTTTCATCAGTTGCGTCGAGAACGCGCTCCTTCCACTCGTTCGTCACTTGTATTCTCAGCTATTTCATCGAAGACAGTCAATTTCACAGCAGTGTGAAGTCAATCGGAGAGATGTCTAGGCGGAGATACCATCAGTGAGGGGATTGAAGATAATTGAAATGGCAAGGTAGAGTGGCCAGTGTTGGCTACAGTGGCATTGTATGGCGATAAAGTTACTCCAATATATCATACTGCAAGTATAATAGTGCTACTACAGCATAGTATAGCTTTGTATTATACTGGTGGTTGTTGTTGTTGTTGCTGACCGAGGTACACGTGTAGTCCTGCCTACCCTCAGCCTCGCCTGCAGCCTTGTGCCATCCAAATGGTGCTTATCTGTGGCTGAGTGACGCTCCACAACAGAGCCTCAAATCCCGTCGCGGTCACGGTCCACTACTTCGATTCTCCAACAGTCAGCACCCCCAACCGTGTCAAGGCCACATTGGCATCTGAAATCTTTCTTTCTTTCCCTACAACCTACTAAATGGAGTCAACTTCAATTCCGCATACTCCCCTGCTTTCGTCGTTACCAGAGCGCAAGTAGCTCAACGCCCTCCTGCCATGGCCAGCCTCTCCAGATCAGAGGTTATCAGGAACAAACCAATTGCGGACGGGCTGAATGTGTTTCGCGATTCATTCAATTCTTTGTGAGGGACTTGGGGTATCTACTTCTGTGGACGGGTTGCAGCGCATTGGTCATGAAGGTATGTACAGTGGACTGTATATGGTTTTCTCTCTAACTCACGTAGGTCTCCAAAATCTAGCACTTGATCTTATATTAGCCTTGCTAGTCCTCCCTGTCTCTCGGATATTACCTTCCAATATGGCAATAAAAATATCTTCGGTGACCTTTCAAGACTTAACTCGGCAGTCAATAGCGACGACTTCGACATCGAACGGGTCACACCTCTCTTGAAAGCAGTAATCAATAACGAATCCGACGATATCATCTGGGACAAAGCATACGCCGCTGTAACTGAATCCACACCGCCTCGACCACTGCCATTCCTGAATCAAACCCCTTGGTCCAACGCTACAAGCAGTATTGTCAACTCCTCGGAACACAGGAAATATGCGAATGAGGCTTTGAAGGAAGAACTAGGATCGTCGCTCTATATTGGGGTGCCTGGGTTTGTCGACGCTTTTTTTGGAGGTATGGCAGAGCTGGACTCGATATCCAAGGCAGTGTTTGCAAAGTGCCAGCAGGGAGGTAATCCGCTTTTCACAGAGGGGCGCGGCTGGCGTGACTGGCCAAACGAAGCAAAAGAGCCTGACGTCTTGACGTGGTTCGAAGAGCAAATTGATCAATTCTTGGGCTTTGCAAAAGATCATGGAAATGTTCCACGAAGACCATTGGCGCAGCCCAACCAACCCTTGAAAGGTTCGACAGCAGAGCGGAAGCTGGAGAGGTCTTCGTCACTCAGGACACTCGCCGCTTCGTACTGGGCTTCACGCTCTGCGGGTCCGTCATGCGACTCTGGGAGTTCGACCGGCTGGGCGGAATCGCATCCTCACCTTTCGACGTCAACCAGGACGGCTTACAGTTCGTGTCCGCGGTACTAGGATATCTCTTGATGGAAAGAACACAGCTGGGATTCGACCCCACGATACTGGAGGCAGACGGAGAACGTTACATAGAAATCATGCGCGATGGACGAAAAGAGCGACTTGTACTTGACAAAGTGATGAAACGGGTAGATTGTGTTGCCGGCAGAGCGACAACCTGCTGGAAAGCCCATCGCGCTGACGATGATGCAAAGGCGCCTCTGGTCATAAAGGACTCATGGCAGTATCCGGAACGGGAAGAAGAAAGGGACCTGTTACAAGAAGCAACAGAGAAGGGAGTGGTCAATGTTGCGAGACATTATTGCCATGAGACGGTTCACGTAGCTGGCCAGCGTGACGACGACCAAAACAACGTACGGAAGGCTTTGGATATTTCGAAAGCGACTAATTATTTTGTTCAACGTAAAAAAGCAGACAGCTCGATGTTGCCTCCCAAACCATTTAGCAAAGACGATGCCATCCGAAGGGGCCGATCAAGTGCGGATACTATCCACAGAAAGAGATCATCTAGCTCACTCAACGCACCCCTGCCACCTGCGAAACGCACTTATTCGAGCTCTCCAACAAAACGAGAGCACATTATTGATACGCATAACCGGATTCGCCGTCGTGTCATCGTCTGCGACTATGGCACACCAATATACAAGGCACGCTCTGTCGTCGCCATGCTTGCTGCGCTAGCTAGTTGCATTGAAGGGCACGAGTCTTTGTACACAAAGGCAGGGATGCTTTAGTGCGATATATCCACAGGCAATCTCATGATAAACCAAGAAGATGGCAACCCTTCGTGGCAAGCATTTTTAATAGATCTTGACCTTGCAGTTAGAGACAAACGAGAAGGGCCATCGGGAGCACGGGGCAAGACAGGCACAAGAGCATTCATGGCAATTGGCGTACTGCATGACAATGAGAAACACTCTTTCATGCATGATTTAGAGTCTTTCTTCTGGGTACTCTTCTGGATATGCATCCATTACAACGGACCAGACGAGAAGTTGGTTGTTCCGCAATTTGATAAGTGGAACTATGTGCATATGGAAGAGCTGGCAAAGTTGAAGTTAGGCACTGTGGCAGACGAAGAGATATTCCGTCAGACGGCAACAGATTACTTCACGCCATATCATGAACGGCTGATCCCCTGGGTCAACAGATTACGGAGGGCCGTTTTTCCAGGCGGTAGAAAGTGGAAGGAAGAAGATAGGGACCTCTATGCTCGGATGATGGAGATTCTTCAGGAAGCGCAGAAGGATCCAAATGTGGCAGATTAGATGCACCAAACTTAATTGTACTATAATTGCAGGAGATCAAACATGGAAGTAGTAAATAGATACCGACTATGCGTCACATTTCACGTTCTCTCACTTCGGAATTAGTGTGGCCAAGCATTCTGTTGATTCTGCTCTCCTCTTTTCGATTTCTCATTCAGTAGGGGGAATCTGGACGGAGGATTGAGATGGCGGAATAAAGGCGGTCAGCCCTGTTGGTCGCCCCCACCCCGCTACTTTATCACACTTGGTGCACAAATACTTTGGTAAGGCATGTATGTGTGACATGACCCTATTGGATGGTCCCGATCTGATTTCTACTTAATATGTCACGTAACCTAAGGCAGATCAAGAGGGGATCTACACCCGATGGTCCCGATGATCCCTCACCCGATGGTCCTGATGAGCTCCCACTCGATGGTCCCCCACCGATAGCCACTGAGTGACCCCTACCCTTTCAAAGTTTAGGTAGTTTGTGAATTCATACCAAATCAGTATCATCTTCGCCACTTCCATAGTTCCGAAGGGATTCAGCACAGTTGCCATATTTTGATGCGCCTAGTGTTAGAATACGGCCTCTTTCGCCCACAAAAGATGGTCTGGGGAACAAGCAGATAGCATATCCATATTCTCATCGATTAGATCCCAATAATTAAAGTCCGAGTCTCTCAGAGTTCTAAAGTTGGTTCCTGTCGGCTCGAGGCTCTGATCTCTGCACAGCATAACATTAGACTCGCCCCAACGACCGTCGTTAGAAAAGTCTCCCCAAGCAAGAATTCGAAGTTCGGGTATTCCTTCTGAACTAAAAGCCCAACGTGCAAATTTCAGCAATGCTTGAGCAGGACCAGTGAAGTCCGACCTGTTTTCAATCTTCCTTGTTCTCGTGGAGATCTATTGCTGAATCAGCCAACACATTCGAGCACCCGTGGGCTAAGTAACAGACCTGTGGCTCTTGCATTGTGAGCACCAGGGGCTCAGAAGATGGGGAGCGGTTCGACGGCTAGGTTTGGGCGGTGTCAACAGTCTCGTTGAATGTTTCTGCCTGCGGATATGAAAGAAACTTCCCGCCCTTCTCATATACGAGTTCGAAATCCTCAAAATTAAAACCACTGTGTTCTGGGTTAGGGTTATAGAACTCTTCTTTGAACTTCTTGTGATGATCTATCCAGGACATTTTGATGTGTAAGATGTGGCATCTAGGCTTCACGGGAAGTTCAGCGAAAGACGATTTCTAAAGAGGGTAATGTTAGCAATGCAGAATCCATACAGGGGCCAGGTCTAACCATTTCAGAAATTGGGCCACTTGTGCTAAAGCAGCTAAGTCTTGAGTTGTGAAACAAAAGTTCTCCTGAATTGTGCCACGGGATACCACTATCCACAACCTCGCCATTTGAAATAATCCTCTCGTGAAGGACTAGGCGCTTTAGGGTCGACTGATGGTGCGCGATGCTATTAGCTATAAGATACCACTCGAGAGGCTGGGTGAGTAGTAGGAAAAGGTCTTCCAGGCCTTAGAAAGAGGCCAAAAACCGAAAAATTACCTCGGTCTGCACCTCGTCAAAGTTACTGTAATGATGAAGACAGTCCCAGTCAATGATTAACTCAAACGACTTTAGTTTGGGAGTTATCCCTTGCTCAAGAAGAGCTCCTAACAGTTCCAGGGAAGAAGGGCAGTTCCGTAGTTGCAGCGTGCTCAAGTTCATCATGTTGAAGGAGTGGCCGAATTCGTATTCGAAAGGAGCAAAGGCGACGCCTACAAGTAGCAACGTTTTTAAAGACTGAAACAGGACTTTGTTCTAGTCCGATTCAATTCCGACAACTCTAGTCGCAAAAAAGTTGTCTAGGCAGGGAGGAAAGGGAGGAAACCCTCCCAGAGTTGCTTTTTAGTGATCGTACCACCCCTTTTCTGCCCTGTTCCACTCAACTAGATCTAATGTCAACGATCTTAGCCCTCGAGCCCCAGTCTGGCTCTTAATGAAATCTTCAAGACAGTCAAAATGATCGCCTCTACTTAATCCTTTCTAGGAAAGTGACTGTATGCTGGTAAATGATTTGAGATCGAGATATTCCACACACGCAAAGGTCGGACATTCACCATCGATGAGAAGCGATATTGACTGGATGCGCTTCTGTTTCCCCGTCCAATAGTTTCCAGGATAGTTTAAGATCTCATTTGGAACACAGCATCCCAAGTTCAAACTGCGCCATGTTAGTACCAGGTCCTAGAATTAAGTGTGTGGTACATACCTCAAGCTCTGGAGGTTATTGTCGCCAAAAGTGCACATCCAGTCAATAAGTGCCATAGATAAGTCCCAAAATGGATCGAGACTCATGTCTACCTAACATGTTGCTTTAGTGTCCTCCTGAGTTTATTAGAAGAGAGGAACGCGTTAAAGGCATACTTCACTTCCATAGTCCATATTAATGACATCAGCTAAATGCTCTGGCAACTCCGAATCGTAGTGTAGACACCGTTTTCTTAAATTATAATGCAGCGGAGCCTTAAAGCAAATGTTCTTTGTGAACTTTACATTGTCGTTGGAACAAAGCTCGATCTTGTGTTTTAAATCATCCAAGTCCAGCATTTCGTCCGCGTGCAAGGTGATTGATTCATACAGACACGGTGTCGCGAATTCAGCAACATATTTAGACACCTTGCAAAGACTCTTCAGATCTGATTGTGTACTAATCTGCGTGGTGATATTAGTGTTTTACTCAAACAGACGACGTGTTCTTACTTTTTCTACGATTAACCTAAGGACTTCGGCAGGTATTCGATCGAGCATCTTCGCATACTCGGGATAATGGCATGGTATAACAACAAGGTTTTTAAAGGTTTGCAATGTTTTGCGGTGGGATTGAAGTTTACGGTGGACAGACTAGTGGAACGAAAACGACCTTCACGTGATGCCAAAGATCAGGGTTCTGCTTTTCGACTGTTACTGTATAGTACGTATATTGGGTGGATCCGTGAATCGCGGCCCCTCAATATAGTGAGGGGCCGGGAGTCTTATCAGTACGGGCAGAACCAAGTGGAGGATGCACATACTACAAATGTCAAGACCCTCCGATGGCTTTCACCTCCCAGTAGTGCAGCGCATAATGAGATCAAGATTGTCCAGTAGAAAAAATTACCATGCCCTGTGAGAAGTTCGAATGTCGTTAGTTTCATAGATTTGGTTCCTTCTCGAAATCTCGAAATCACGTGAACGTCATAATGTAGTAGTCACTCGCTTTAGCTTCCTGCGGTTTTGATGTGGCACCTTTTTGGGGGCTCATTTTACGTGGCTGATTTGTGGCTCGCAAATGGATCATTAAAAATAGGAGCAAGGCAGGTACGTAACCTAAACGGTCACACTCCGGTACTATTACGAAATTGTCGCGAGACTGACACGAAATTGACACGAAAACGTCGCGTCGCCTCACCCTGCTAACCTTGCTCACCCCTCGGCTCACCCTGCTCACCCTGCTCACCCTGCTCACCCTCGCTTCACCCCTTAAGGCGGCAAGGGGCTCAGATTTCACGCTATGCCTATTGGCACGATTGAAA